>NC_057399.1:15284238-15313177 GCF_019320065.1 Cervus canadensis
TAAGTAGGTGAAAAGACAGCCGTCAGATTGGGAGAAAATAATAGCAAATGAAGAAACAGACAAAGGATTAATCTCAAAAATATACAAGCAACTCCTGAAGCTCAATTCCAGAAAATTAAATGACCCAATCAAAAAATGGGCCAAAGAACTAAACAGACATTTCTCCAAAGAAGACATACAGATGGCTAACAAACACATGAAAAGATGCTCAACATCACTCATTATCAGATAAATGCAAATCAAAACCACAATGAGGTACCATTACACCCCAGTCAGGATGGCTGCTATCCAAAAGTCTACAAGCAATAAATGCTGGAGAGGCTGTGGAGAAAAGGGAACCCTCTTACACTGTTGGTGGGAATGCAAACTAGTACAGCCACTATGGAAAACAGTGTGGAGATTTCTTAAAAACTGGAAATAGAACTGCCATATGACCCAGCAATCCCACTTCTGGGCATACACACTGAGGAAACCAGATCTGAAAGAGACACGTGCACCCCAATGTTCATCGCAGCACTGTATAATAGCCAGGACATGGAAGCAACCTAGATGCCCATCAGCAGATGAATGGATAAGGAAGCTGTGGTACATATACACCATGGAATATTACTCAGCCGTTAAAAAGAATTCATTTGAACCAGTTCTAATGAGATGGATGAAACTGGAGCCCATTATACAGAGTGAAGTAAGCCAGAAAGATAAAAAACATTACAGCATACTAACACATATATATGGAATTTAGAAAGATGGTAACGATAACCCTATATGCAAAACAGAAAAAGAGACACAGAAATACAGAACAGACTTTTGAACTCTGTGGGAGAAGGTGAGGGTGGGATGTTTCAAAAGAACAGCATGTATACTATCTATGGTGAAACAGATCACCAGCCCAGGTGGGATGCATGGGACAAGTGCTCCGGCCTGGTGCACTGGGAAGACCCAGAGGAATCGGGTGGAGAGGGAGGTGGGAGGGGGGATCGGGATTGGGAATACATGTAAATCCATGGCTGATTCATATCAATGTATGACAAAACCCACTGGGAAAAAAAAAATCATTGGCAAAAAAAAAAAAAAAAAATTCTTGGTCTTTATGCACACTAAATCAACAGAGGTGTTTTACATTCCATAAAGAGAGAATACAGACTATTGATTAACTGAAGAGTAAATTCTTACTGTACAGAGATAGACATAAGCTCAGTAGAATATACTGTGTTTTCCTATAGCTTGATGATGACTTTGTCAAGTAAGTTTTTATTTTGTTTTATTTTCAGGCTATATGTTGTTTTCTCACTATTTCCTCTCCACCCCATATAGTATCAGTTCAGTCACTCAGTTGTGGCCAACTATTCGCGACCATATGGACTGCAGCACACCAGGCTCCCTGTCCATCGCCAACTCCTGGAGCTTGCTCAAACTCATGTCCATCAGGTCAGTGATGCCATCCAACCATCTCAACCTCTGTTACCCCTTCTCCTCCTGCCCTCAATCTTTCCCAGCATTAGGGTCTTTTCTAATGAGTCAGTTCTGCACATCAGGTGGCCAAAGTATTGGAGCTTCAGCTTTAGCATCAGTCTTTCCAATGAATATTCAGGCTTAATTTCCTTTAGGACTGACTGGTTTGACTCCTTGCAGTCCAAACAGTCTTATTCAGCAACACAATCTTCTCAAGCACAAGCTTCACAGTCTTCAACACAGCACAAGCTGTCTTCTCCTGCACCACAGTTCAAAAGCATCAATTCTTCGGTGCTCAGCTTTCTTTATTGTCCAGCTCTCACATCCATACATGACTACAGGAAAAACTGTAGCTTTGACTAGATGTTATTTGTTGGCCAAGTAATGTCTCTGCTTTTTAATATGCTGTTTAGGTTTGTCATAGCTTTTCTTCCAAGGAACAAGCATATTTAATTTCATGGCTGCAGTCTTCCTCTGCAGTGATTTTAGAGCCCAAGAAAATAAAGTCTCTCACTGTTTGCATTGTTTCCCCATCTGTTTGCCATGAAGTGATGGGACCGGATGCCATGATCTTCGTTTTTTGAACGTTGAGTTTTAAGCCAGCTTTTTCACTGTCCTCTTTCACTTTCATCAAAGAGGCTCTTTAGTTTCTTTTCACTTTCTGCCATAAGGGTGGTGTCATTTGCATATCTGAGGTTATTGATATTTCTCCCTGCAATCTTGCTTCCAGCTTGTGCTTCATCCAGCCTGACATTTCGCATGATGTACTCTGCATATAAGTTAAATAAGCAGGGTGACAATATACAGCCTTGATGTACTCCTTTCCCAATGTGGAACCAGTCCATTGTTCCATGACCTGATCTAATTGTTGCTACTTGACCTGCGTACAGATTTCTCAGAAGTCAGATAAGTAGTCTGGTATTCCCATCTCTTTAAGGTCCCCACAGTCTCTTGTGATCCACACAGTCAAAGGTTTTGGCATAGTCAATGAAGCAGAAATAGATGTTTTTCTGGAACTCTCTTGCTTTTTCTGTGATCCAGTTGATATTGGCAATTTGATGTCTGGTTCCTCTGCCTTTCCTAAATCCAGCTTGAACATCTGGAAATTCTCGGATCATGTACTGTTGAAGCCTTGCTTTGCTAGCATGTGAGATGAGTGTAGCTGTGCGGTAGTTTGAACATCCTTTGGCATTGCTCTCCTTTGGCATTGGAATGAAAACTGACTTCTCCAGTCCTGTGGCCATTGCTAAGTTTTCCAAATTTGCTGGCATATTGAGTAGAGCACTTTCACAGCATCATCTTTCAGGATTTGAAATAACTCAGTTGGAATTCCATCACCTCCACTACCTTTGCTTGTAGTGATGCTTTCTAAGGTCCACTTGACTTTCATTACAGGATGTCTGGTTCTAGGTGAGTGAATACACCATCAATCTTATCTGGGTCATTAAAATCTTTTTTGTACAGTTTGTCTGTGTATTCCTGCCACCTCTTCTTATTATCTTTTGCTTATGGTAGGCCCATACCATTTCTGTCCTTTATTGTGCCCATCGTTGCATGCAAAGTTCCCTTAGTATCTCTAATTTTCTTGAAGAGATCTCTAGTCTTTCCCATTCTATTGTTTTCCTCTATTTCTTTGCATTGATCATTGAGGAAGGCTTTCTTATCTCTCCTTGCTATTCTTTGGAACTCTGCATTCAAATGGATATATCTTTCCTTTTCTCCTTTGCCTTTTTCTTCTGTTCTTTTCTCAAAAGTAAAGCCTCCTCCGACAACCATTTTGCCTTTTTGCATTTGTTTTTCTTGGGCATGGTTTTGATCACTGCCTCCTGTACAATGTCACAAACCTCCATCCATAGTTCTTCAGGCACTCTATCAGATCTAATCCCTTGAACCTGTCTGTCACTTCCACTGTATAATTGTAAGGGATTTGATTTAGGTCATACCTGAGTGGACTAGTGGTTTTCCCTACTTTCTTCAGTTCAAGTCTGAATTTGGTAATAAGGAGTTCATGATCTGAGTTCAAGTCAGCTCCCAGTCTTGTTTTTGTTGACTGTGTAGAGCTTCTCCATCTTTGACTGCAAAGAATATAATCAATCTGATTCAGTATTGACCATCTGGTGATGTCCATGTGTAGAGTCATCTCTTGTGTTGTTGGAAGAGGGTGTTTGCTGTGACCAATGTGTTCTCTTGGCAAAATTCTGTTAACCTTTGCCCTGCTTCATTTTATACTCCAAGGCTAAACTTGCCTGTTACTCCAATCATCTCTTGACCTCCTACTTTTGCATTCCAGTTCCCTATATTGAAAAGGACATCTGTTTTTGGTGTTAGTTCTAGAAGGTCTTGTAGGTCTTCATAGAACCGTTAAACTTCAGCTTCTTTAGCATTAGGGGTTGGAGCATAGACTTGGATTACTGTGATATTGAATGGTTTGCCTTGGATACAATCTGAGATCACTCTGTCATTTTTGAGATTGTACCCAAGTGCTGCATTTTGGACTCTTTTGTTGATCATGAGGGCTATTCCATTTCTTTAAGGAATTTTGGCCACAGTAGTAGATATAATGGTTATCTGAATTAAATTTGCCAATTCCAGTCCTTTTTAGTTCACTGATTCCTAAAATATCGATATTAACTCTTGCTATCTCCCATTTGACACTTCCAATTTACCTTGATTTGTGGACTTAACATTGCAGGTCCCTGTGCAATATTGTTCTTTGCAGCATCGGACTTTACTTCCATCGCCAGTCACATCCGCAATTAGGTGGTGTTTTTGCTTTGGCTCTGTCTCTTCATTCTTTCTGGAGTTATTTTTCTACTCTTCTCCAGTAACATATTGGGCACCTACCAACCTGGGGAGTTCATCTTTCAGTGTCATATCTTTTTGCCTTTTCACACTGTTCATGGGGTTCCCAAGGCAGGAATACTGAAGTGGTTTGCCATTCCCTTCTCCAGTGGGCCATGTTTTGTTAGAACTCTCCACCATGACCCATCCATCTTGGGTGGCCCTACATGGCATGGCTTATTGTTTCATTGAGTTAGAGAAGACTGATCCATGTGATTAGTTTGGTTAGTTTTCTGTGATTATGGTTTTCATTCTGTCTGCCCTCTGATAGAGAAGGGTAAGAGGCTTGTGGAAGCTTCCTGAAATTGAGCACCATTTAACATTTAATAATGCTCAATTTTCCCTACTCGTATTATTGACATAGTGTTCCACGTTTCATCTGTCATACATAGATATATTCCTATTTGAGCCTCTGGGCCAAATTAACTCCATGTACTAAATTTTGTCATGTGCTGTTCAATTTTTCTCTTATTTAGTAGATCATTATTAATTTGACGAACCTGGCCCTACATGGTGCTATAGGTGTGGAAGAATTCCTACAGTATTGATGAACATTTTTTCTTTTTTTTGTCGTTTGAGTGCTGCACAAGCTATTCTGCAGCCAGAATTCTTGGTGGCCAAATATAAAGCCTTCTAATTAGAAGTATGTGATGCTATAATGAAAATATTATCGAACCAGCTGTACTGTGTATACAGATTTTCTGTTTTTATTCATGTGTGTGCATCTATTACAAACATAGCACAAATAGAATATAAAAATAAGTTGACACTCACAGCCAAACCTGTTAAATTTAGTTCAGCAAATTGTATGAAACCCTCCATCTGTTTGCTGCATTATCCCCACAATGATAATAGGCAAGGCAGATTTGCTAGCTGAGTTTTATAGAGCGAATGGCTTGTTCAGAAAATATATAAGCTTCCCTAAATGAAACCAAACCAAACAGCATTATTTTCTTTTCTGTGGCTTTGAGTGTTTATGTTGTGATATTACATTTACACAGATGTTATTGTTGATCTGTTGTGCCAAAGGATGACTTTGAAGCTCTTTATCAATAATTATTGCTTTGGCCAATATGTGTGTACCAAAAGAGCAAACAAGTAGGAGGAACAGATCTTTCGATTTCTTTAGTGACGGTCATGAGCTGAATTCTGCCTTTTGTATCTTTTTTCTATGGTTTGCTCTTGGCATTGCAAATACAGCATTTATGTTTTCAGATAGAAGAGGGTCACGAAGGTCTTTATCATGTAATATTTTGTAAATGGAATACTATTCATATTGTAGGATTGTTGAGGATTGCATGAGACAAGAAGTGCCTAGCATCAGTGCTAACTTCTTAGACAGTGAAGAACTTTGCTTATTCTCCCAGCACCCACATCTCTTTTAGCAGTAATTAGAAATTGTTGGGGGTATTTCAGAAATCCCATGACACGTCTTTCTAGACTTGTGACTATAGTTTTCTGAGAAGCAAACTTAGTTCTAAGATATCTCTCTCATGATAATTTTAAAAACCTTTTTCATTTTAAATGCACAAAAATTAGCTAGCTGCTATTACGTGTGAAGCATCTGTGTTCTGGCTATATAGGGGCCAAAGATAAATGAATCATACAACCTATACAGGTTCAAATGTTTACTTGGAGCACACTTTTATTTCATAAAAACAAATTTCCCTTTCAGTTATTGAATATTTTGATTATTTGCTTGGAGAGACCTTAACACCTGTCAAGAAATCATAGCTACATGTCACACATCTATCACTATTCATTAATTTACTCATTTTAAAACTTATTATTATTAGCTTTTTAAAAAAATATAAACAGGATTGAGACATTTCAAGAAATAAGAACTATGTAGAACCAAACAGGTTACATTATACTCTATATTCATACTAAACCAGTGTTCCCCAATTCTCCAGGTGTTAGGGCCATATCTCCCTTTTGCACTGAAATTCTAGTAGTAAACCTCCTCACTATCACACTTATTATAACCAGAGGAATGCATCCCTCACAAATCTGGGAATTCCTGGGGAACATGTGCATGCTCTTGAAATTGTATTCTGGGAGGTTTTTGCTGTCTTAAACTCTGTCTGATTTTCTCAAGTCACATATGGAGATCTTGTGGCAAGCTTCTCCAAGCTGCTGTCACCTTCCTTTCCTCTTCTGTTCCACATGTGAACACAAACATTCGTCTAACTCTCTGTAGTACAATTATAATTAGATTCCCTTTAAGAATTTTGAATTATTAGGTAGAAGTGTTTAGCATCTGGCTTTTTCAACCTACCTACTTCTTTTTTTAAAAAAAAAATGATATATTTATTTTAATTGGAGGATAATTACTTCACAGTATTGTGGTGGTTTCTGCTATACATCGACTGGAATCAGCCACAGGTGCACATGTGTCCCCCTATCCTGAAGCCTTCTCCCAGCTCCCTCCCCACCCCATCCCTCTGGGTTGTCCCAGAGCACCAGCTTTGAGTGCCCTGCTTCATGCATTGAACTTGCACTGGTCATCTGTTTTCTGTATGGTAATATGCATGTTTCAATGCTAATCTCTCAAACCATCCCACCCTCACCTTCTCCCACAGAGTCCAAAAGTCTGTTCTTTACATCTGTGTCTCTTTTGCTGTCTTGCATATAGGGTCATTGTTATCGACTTTCTAAATTCCACATATATATGTTAATACACTGTATTGGTGTTTCTCTTTCTGACTTACTTCACTCTGTAGAATAGGCTCCAGTTTCATCCACCTTGTTAGAACTGACTCAAATGCATTCCTTTTTATAGCTGAGTTATATTCCATTGTGTATATGTACCACAACTTCCTTATCCATTTGTCTGCTGATGGACATCTAGGTTGCTTCCATGTTCTAGCTATTGTAAACAGTGCTGTAATAAACATTGGGGTACATATGTCTCTTTCAATTCGGGTTTCCTTGGTGTGCATGCCCAGCAGTGGGATTGCTGGGTCCTAAGAAGAGAAGTGAAAAGCAAAGGAGAAAAGGAAAGATATACCCATTTGAAAGCAGGATTCCAAAGAATAGCAAGGAGAGATAAGAAAGGCTTCCTCAGTGATCGGTGCAAAGAAATAGAGGAAAACAATAGAATGGGAAAGACTAAAGATCACTTCAAGAAAATTAGAGATACCAAGGGAACATTGCATGCAAAGACGGGCACAATAAAGGACCGAAATGGTATGGACCTAACAGAAGCAGAAGATAATAAGAAGAGGTGGCAAGAATACACAGAAGAACTGTACAAAAAAGATCTTCATGACCCAGATAATCACAGTGGTATGGTCACTCATCTAGAGCCAGACATCCTGGAAGGTGAAGTCAAGTGGGCCTTAGGAAGCATCACTATGAACAAAGCTAGTGGAGGTGATGAAATTCCAGTTGAGCTATTTCAAATCCTGAAAGATGATGCTGTGAAAGTGTTGTAGTCGATATGCCAGCAAATTTGGAAAACTCAGCAGTGGCCACAGGATTGGAGAAGGTCAGTTTCCATTCCAGTCCCTAAGAAAGGCAATCCCAAAGAATGCTGGGACTACCGCACAATTGCACTCATCTCACACGCTAGTAAAGTAATGCTCAAAATTCTCCAGGCCAGGCTTCAGCAATATATGAACCCTGAACTTCAGATGTTCAAACTGGTTTTAGAAAAGGCAGAGGAACCAGAGATCAAATTGCGAGCATCCACTGGATCATTGAAAAAGCAAGAGAGTTCCAGAAAAAACATCTATTTCTGCTTTATTGACTACGCTAAAGCCTTTGACTGTGTGGACCACAATAAACTGTGGAAAATCCTGAAAGAGATGGGAATACCAGACCACCTGACCTGCCTCTTGAGAAACCTGTATGCAGGTCAGGAAGCAACAGTTAGAACTGGACATGGAACAACAGACTGGTTCCAAATAGGAAAAGGACTATGTCAAGGCTGTATCTTGTCACCCTGCTTATTTAACTTATATGCAGGGTACATCATGAGAAACGCTGGGCTGGATGACGCACAGGCTAGAATCAAGGTTGCCAGGAGAAATATCAATAACCTCAGATATGCAGATGACACCACCCTTATGGCAGAAAGTGAAGAATAACTAAAGAGCCTCTGATGAACGTGAAAGAGGAGAGTAAAAAAGTTGGCTTAAAGCTCACATTCAGAAAACTAAGATCATGGCATCTGGTCCCATCACTTCCTGGCAAATAGATGGGGAAACAGTGGAAACAGTGGCAGACCTTATTTTCTTGGGCTCCAGTATTTCTTCAGATGGTGACTGCAGCCATGAAATTAAATATTCTTGCTCCTTGGAAGAAATGCTATGACCAACCTAGACAGCATATTAAAAAGCAGAGCTGTTACTTTGCTAACAAAGGTCCATCTAGTCAAAGCTATGATTTTTCCAGTGGTCATGTATGGATGTGAGAGTTGGACTATAAAGAAAGCTGAGCACCGAAGAATTGATGCTTTTGAACTGTGGTGTTGGAGAAGACTCTTGAGAGTCCCTTGGACTGCAAGGAGATCCAACCAGTCCATCCTAAAGGAGATCAGTCTTGAGTGTTCTTTGGAAGGACTGATGTTGAAGCTGAAATCCGATACTTTGGCCACCTGATGCAAAGAGCTGACTCATTGGAAAAGACCGTGATGCTGGGAAA
The DNA here is from genome assembly GCF_019320065.1 of Cervus canadensis. NCBI lineage: Eukaryota > Metazoa > Chordata > Mammalia > Artiodactyla > Cervidae > Cervus > Cervus canadensis. Next base: position 15,293,179 of record NC_057399.1, read on the forward strand.
GATTGAAGGTAGGAGGAGAAGTGGACGACAGAGGATGAGGTTGTTGGATGGCATCACCAACTCAATGGACCTGAGTTTGGGTAAACTCCGGCAGTTGGTGATGGACAGGGAAGCCTGGCATGCTGCAGTCCATGGGGTTGCAAAGAGTCGGACATCTATGGCTGATTCATATCAATGTATGATAAAACCCACTGAAATGTTGTGAGGTAATTAGCCTCCAACTAATTAAAAAAAAAAAAAGAGTCGGACATGATTGAGCGACTGAACTAAACTGAACTGAACTAATGGCAGTTCTAGGTCTAATTTTTTTTAAAGGAATCTCCACACTATTCTCCCTAGTGGCTGTACTAGTGTGCATTCCCACCAACAGTTTAAGAGGGTTCCCTTTTCTCCACATCCTTTCCAGCATTTATCGTTTGTAGACTTTTTGATGGCGGCCATTCTTACTGGCCTGATATAGGACCTCATTGTGGTTTTTGATTTGCATTTCTCTGATAATGAGTCATGTTGAGTATCTTCTCATGCGTTTATTAGCCATCTGTATGTTTTCTTTGGAGAAATGTCTGTTTAGTTCTTTGGCCCACTTTTTGATTGGCTTGCTCATTTTTCTGGTATTGAGCTGCATGAGCTGCTTATGTATTTTGGAGATTAATTCTTTGTCAATTGTTTTGCTTGCTATTATTTTCTCTCATTCTAAAGGCTTCCTTTTCACCTTGCTTATAGTTTCCTTCATTGTGCAAAAGCTTTTAAGTTTAATTAGGTTTATTTCTGTTTTTATTTCCATTACTCTGGGAGGTGGGTCATAGAGAATCTTGCTATGATTTATGACAGAGAGTATTCTGCCTATGTTTTCCTCTAAGAGTTTAATAGATTCTGGTCTTACATTTAGATCTTTAATCCATTTTGAGTTTATTTTTGTGTATGGTGTTAGAAAGTGTTCTAGTCTCATTCTTTTACAGGTGTCAACCTACCTAATTCTGAAAAGCAGGATTTACAACCTCAAATACCTTTGGAATCTGTTAAATATGAATATGTGGGATGAAGTAAATATAAGAAAAATTATGCAGTTCTCAATTTTTATTGAAATATACGAGTGGACTTCCTAGGGTATCTCTCATTATTCAGCCTTTGATAGAATTGCTACTGCTACTGCTAAGTCACTTCAGTCGTGTCCGACTCTGTGCGACCCCATCCCTGGGATTCTCCAGGCGAGAACACTGGAGTGGGTTGCCATTTCCTTCTCCAATGCATGAAAGTGAAAAGTGAAAGTGAAGTCGCTCAGTCATGTCGGACTCTTCGCGACCCCATGGACTGCAGCCTACCAGGCTCCTCTGTCCATGGGATGTTCCAGGCAAGAGTACTGGAGTGGGGTGCCATTGCCTTCTCTGTTTGATAGAAGAAGGTATAAGAAATATTAATCTTAATTGTGAAGACAATTGTCATCTGATACATATAACAGCTAAAGATAGGACTGTGGTGAATGGAGAGTACATCCTTCATTGTGGAGAGCTTGGTAACTCAGCTTCAGTTGATTATACCAGGAGAAAGCATTGTGCCACTGTTTCCTACTCTTCCAACATTTTGAGAGATACCAGAAATTTACATTTTGATGTGATAATTACTTATTAAAATACTGTTGCTTTTTAATTTGCCAAAATCCAAGATCTTAAAAATGATAGGAGAGTCAGTGGTATATATTTTAGTTAAACATGTCTACAAACCAGATCTGACTTAAGGCTGCCATCTTGCAACCACTGTTGAAAAGAATTGGGGGCTTCACCTTTGCAAAACCAAGAGGCCAAAAGGTCAGTGAAAGTTTTTGTTTTTTTGCCAAACTGTCTACCCATTAATAGTGTTTCCATTCTCCTTTGGAGCAACAGGAACAAAGAGCTATGACATTATCATAGCATTAAGTCCCTGGTACATCGACAAGATGAAGATTTTAGGGAAAAACGGTTGTTTACCTGAAAATGTTTAATTTGGTGATAGAAATCAGTATGGAATAGTGGAAAGGGTGTGAAGGGGTTGGAATCAGAAAGATTTAAGCTTAAACCCAGCTTGGATATTGATGTGTAACTTGGTATAAAAGTCAAACTCTGTGACTCATCTTTCTTGTTTGTTAAATGGGGATAACAAAATCTACCTTACAAGTTATAATAAGGCCAGATAATCTTTACAAATGACTGATGCATAGTAAGCATTAAAAATATCACTTTCCTCCTTTCCACCTCCTATTTTCTTTAATTTAATGATCACCTTTACCTTAATTCTAATGCCAGAACTCTTAAGTTTGTTTTGTTTCTGTGTAGGTTTTGCAAATGTGTTCAAATGGGATGGCTATCTTGACAAGTTCCAGTAGATTATTAGTTTCATCAAATGGCAGACTTCCTGGTCTCTTGCCAGGATTAATTATGGCACTTCCCCAGTACATTGTCATATTTCAAGTACTGAGTTAATCCAACTCACTGTGCTCACTTGTTGCCTAATGGCTGGTCCTGCTGTTATAGCCTTAGCAACCTTATTCTGCATCCAGAGCAGCCAGGTAGCTCGTTCACCAAATATACATTTAATTGTTTTCATAGTTGCATGTATTTCTCCCTTACATCTCCATTTATATCATTCTTGTGGAATTTGGGGCAGAAAAGCTATGGTCTCTTTGCCTGTCGTTATTCATCTATATGAATCAGTGCAAAGCAGTCTGGAGAAGGCACAGGTTTGGTATCAGGAACTCTGTGTTCTAGTAGCAGAAGGTCTGACATTAGCTGTATGCCATTAGGCAAGTCACCTGATTCTTGGGTGTTTGGTTATCTCTTTTGCAACTCAGAGTTAATAGCTTTTGCCCTGCATATCTCTTTGAGTTGTCATGAGATAATAGACATCAGGAATTTCACTGTACAAATATAATGTGATTGAAAAAATAAAGATCATCTTTTTAGACTTTCAAGGAATAGAGCTTAAAAAATAAAGAAGGCTGAGAGCCAAAAAATTGATGCTTTCTAACTGTGGTGCTGGAGAAGACTCTTGAGAGTCCCTTGGACTGCAAAGAGATCAAACCAGTCCATCCTAAAGGAAATCAACCCTGAATATTCATTTGAGGGACTAATGCTGTAGCTAAAAGCTCCGATACTTTGGCTACTTGGTGTAAAGAGCTGACTCATTGGGAAAGACCCTGATGCTGAGAAAGATTAAGGGCAGGAGTAGAAGGAAGCAACAGTGGATGAAATGGTTGGATGTCATCACCACCTCAATGGACATGAGTTTGAGCAAACTCTGGGAGATCATGAAGGACAGGGAAGCCTGGCGTGCTGCAGTCCATGGGGTTGCAAACAGTTGGACATGACTTAGTGACTGAACAGCAACAACTAAACAGCAACAACAAAAAATAAAGATCATAATTTTCGACTTTTAAGGAATAGAGTGAAGTTCTCAGAATTTGGGAAACTTTTTAATCACTTGAGGAGCTTCAAAATCTCCCCATAGCCAAACATAGCTGTTGATAAGCCATTAAACTAGACCCTGGGGATGGCACCAGGTATTGACATATTTTTTAAACTCCCCAGGTTATCTAATGTGCAGCCAAGTTTAAGAACTAGTGCTTTAGCATCTTGCTCTTACAATGTGATCCTGGACCAATAGTTACCAACATTGTCTGAGAACTTGTTAAGATTGCAGAATGTCAGTTCCACTCTAAACCAGAGTTATTCATGAACATATTAAAATTTGATAAGCAGTAATTTAGAGGTTATTTCATCTTTTATTTCACAATTGAGGAAATCTAGAGATAGAGATTTACAGAGGGTCACAATTCTAGATTGTGAAGCCAGAACTAGAATTCAGCTTTCTTGAATTCTAGGCATGTACACATTATCCCACATTCTGGATGTGGATGAACATTATTCTCCATATAGAAAAAAAAGGTGTGGATAAAATTGTCATTAGTGTGTACACTCTAACTCTACTTTGAGTGTTTTTCAGATGTGGTTAATGGACTTGCTATGATCCATCTTATCTTCCCAGACTCTTCACCTTTGAGAAAAATGTTCATGAGATGGAGAAAGTGACTGAAATTGCACTTAGGTTGCTTTGAATATTTTGGGAGAGAGTGGAGTAGTTGGCAATTCGTGCTTATTATTGAGTTTCTTACTAAAATCTCCCAACCCCAGAGCATAGATTCTAATACTAGTATTTATAAAATAAGACTTTTCTGTTTATCATTAGCTGATTTATTAGTCTCAAAAGACCATGGCATAGGATAAGAATACTAATATGCAGCATGTTTAATAAACATTTTTTTTTTCTTTTTTTAGTTACCAACTTGAAGCTTTTGCAAAGAAAGAAAATCTAGAAATTTGAGGATGCAGATGGTTCTGTAAGTAGTTGACTGAAGGCGGAGTTTTTGCTGGTCTCTATGCCCTAACTTATCTAGTCAGAGTATAAAGGAAGCTGGAGAGAAAATGCAGGCTGGGTTGTTGTTGAATTGTCCAATCAAACACCACATGGTTATAGCAGATGTATGCCATGCACACTGAGATGTGCAATATTAAATTTCCTGGGGCACTGCTTGTTGGAGACAAGCAGTGTGTTGGACTCATCAGGCCTCTTGGTAATATGTACCTAGCTCTCTCCCCCTCTCTGCATCTGCTGTGCCACTGATTATACTGTAAGTAATGGCAGCTTTGCCCTGGGAGGTTATGGATGTGCTACAGATGGGGGCAACCCATCTGTGAAGGTGTGCGAATTTCAAATTGCTAGTTGCAGTTCCTTGCAGGAGGGCCATGGGGAGCAGAAGGGAGAGAACCCCAGTGGGAGTGACACCCAAAGCCACAATAATTTCGGACGATTAACCTCCTGTTTTTCACATCAGCTATTATGTATGTTTCTAGGATCATAGACAAAATGCTTGCTTTGCTGTATGGAAAATCTGGTTCTGTAAAACTATCTAATCTTCCTCACATGGTATCATAATACCTCTGGTAGCACTATTTGTAGCTAAAACTTCTCTCTCTTCCTCGGGGCTTCCTGTTTTTTCCTCTGTTTGATGTCCCTTCCTTTCATTCATTAATTGCCAAGGGACATCAGCCTAAAGGGAGGTTGGAGAGTAGTGTGACAGCAGTAGTGTGAAGGCCTCAGAGCTTCTTGTCTCCCTGGTAAGAAATGTGCGTGTGCGTGTGCTTGTGTATCTGCTTGGGAGAGGATTCCTAGACACCAAGAATGGTGTTATAAGAGCTAACATGCACTTAGAGAACTCTAATCACATGAATGTAAGGATTGAGGCAAGTAATTTAAACGAGTGACTGGGCCAAGAGTCAGCAGTAAGTAATAGGGTCTGTGGTGGCCTTGATAGCTCCTAGTCTGTCTTAGCAAACCACCAGCCAGCTCCACCAGCTTTTGCTTTAGGGAGTTACAATCCAGTGCTGTGAGATCGTATCATTTTTAAAGAGAAGCTGAAAATTCTAATCCCATGTGATACTTTCTGCATCTGAATGTTCATAATTAATTGAAGTTTGTTTTTAACACCGTGGATGCTAAAACTATGCAGGGTGAAAACCATGTCTCTGGGGGCTGGACTGGACCTGTGGGGCAGCGGTTGGCAAACTTGATTTAGTCTGATGTTCCTGTCATAGAAGAAAAGGGATTTGTTCAAGATTATGGCATTGGTGAGGTGCAGAGCTGAGAGAAGAATGCAAGTCAGGAGGCTTTCTATTCCTCTCACCTTCTAACATACCTGCAGGAGGATTTATGTTCTGGTCACAGCAAAGTCAGGGTTGTGTTGACAGATATTGCTCCAGCCCTTAATGAGCTTACAGTCTGATGAAGTGACAGACAAACAAATAATTATATCCGCTGGTGTATGTGCAACAAACAAGTAGCTACATGATGCAGAGGCAGCAGTCAGAACAAGTATGTTTTGTCAGAAGAAGGAGTGATATGGGGTGGAGAGTCAGGGATGGCTCTCCAAACAAGGTGATGCTTGAGTTGGGTATTTACAGCTAAATATTTTAATAACAGTTTTAGTGTTTGGTTTGTTTGTTTGCTTGCTTCTTTTACTTCAGTTGGACAGCTGGTTTATTACTGTGATTCTGATGAATTTTTGGAGGTAAAAATCAACAATAATTTTTTTATATTGGGTTTTTGACTTAAAGCTCACACATATAATCCCTCTTGAACCTCAGAAACTTGGGGGGGATAAAGGAATAAGACAAGAATTAATTCTGTTTTATAGATGAGATAGAATTTAGGTCTGGCCAAGTTCAAAGAACATATCGTAAGAAGCCTAAAATAAATGAATTTTCCGTGTAACAGAGATGAATTTATTTCATGTCATGGTTTCATTTGGAGGTGTGTGTGTATATGGATGTTTATGTATGATGAGGTGGCAACAGAGTAAGAATGCTGGAAGAAATAACCAGATGGATGAGTTGGCTTCTAGACCAATTTATTATGTTGGCTATTCACCTTCCATTTCCCTGTGTTAATGGAGGTAAAGAGTCTGGTGGCAAATCTCAAAAGTGAACAAATGAAATTATTTGTATTGGCATTGGGTGTGAGTGTGTGTAATGGTTTAGAAAATTATAAAACAAATAAAGAGACCATTTAGTCAATATTCAACATGGGAGGAATAGGAAAGCTGTGCATTTCATCAGCTCTGTTAAAACGACCTCTCTCTCCTTTCTTCTCCCACATAGCAGTGTCTCTTAGGTAGGCACAGGTTGGGCATATAAAGGAAACTGGTTTCTCTCTCTCAGTTTGCGTTTTGGCTTTTTTCAAGCCTTGGAAGAGTTAAGGTAGCTAAATAGCTTGGTGTAATGGAGGAAATTTCTAGCCTTCTTTTCCAGTTTCTGTTAGTCCACAGCCTACAGTTGGGAGGGGGAAAGACTACCAGTTCATTCAGTCTACCGTACTTTTATTTAACACCTAACATACACGTATAAAAATGACACAGGCAGATATGCCACTAATTACATTGTGGTTGGATTGTAACAAAACAGACCCAGACCAGGCCAGGTGGGAATCATGGGGAATCTAGTAATTTGATGTCCTTAGAACACGTGTTTAAAAACTATTTTTTAAAACATTTGTTTAGCTGAGAGAGGATTATTACCAGCGAGATTTTTGTTGTTGTTGTTCAAGTGTATCATCAGCTTTGATGAGCAAGATCAATTTATGTGTTACCATGGTACCATTTTATTCCAGTGTAACCCCCTTTATGGATTATTGTTTTTGGCCACCACTCAACTGGTCCAGCCCTTTATTCTGCTTTCCAGAGAAAAATGGGGCTTATAGATACAGGCGAGGGAGACAGAGGAGGGAAAGACTAATTTTGACTGGGGACTGAGCCAGGCCTCAAACAATGAACAAAGTTTCTAAAAGCAGGGAAATTCAGGGCCAGGGCAGGAAGGGCCTGGCAGGAAGAGAGGGCAGCAAAGAGGGGGCAAAGGCTGACCCCATGAAACAAAGGTGCTAATACTACACATTGAAAGCAAGATTTAGGTAGTCTCTTGCTGACTGCAGAGATTGCCCTGATGAAATGTGTCTGGCAGATTCAAAGGTTTTATTTCTCATGATACAATTCTACTCATGAAGAGAAAAAAATTGAAGTTGAGATGAAGTGGGTGAGGGCAAGGCTGAAGTGTTTCTCTAATTGGTGGTGATGGTCATTCCCTTTAGGATATGCCTGTTCTTAAGCATAAGCATTCTGGGCCAGCTTCCAGATTACCCCAGCTGCCCTTCACCTTGCTTTTCTTAAAAGCTTCTCTTGAAAGGATGTGACATTTGCTGGCTCTCTGTTACTTTTTTTTTTCACATATCTTGAGATTACTGAGTTTATCTTTTATGACAAGTATACTAATTGGACCAATTTATGAAGTTAATGAAAGGGTGGGGAGAGGACCAGGCTGAGAGCCTAGAAGAAGTGAGATGTCTGTTGGTTCTGCTTGAAGCAGTCTTTCCTTATGAGAAACCCCTAGGGACATTAGAGGAGTTGAGCTCTCTAGGCTTAAAAAATGCCTGGACCTTTGGAAATGCAGACTTAAGGAGAAGATCTGCCAGACCAGTATGCAAGATGGGAGACATTACTTATGTAATTATAACTCCATGTTAGCTTTTGGCCTTCACCTTTAAGAACAAGGACTTCCCTGATAGCTCAGTTAGTAAAGAATCTGCCTGCAATGCAGGAGACCCTGGTTCAATTCCTGGGTTGGGAAGATCCTCTGGAGAAGGGATAGGCTACCCATGCCAGTATTCTAGGGCTTCCCTTGTGGCTTAGCTGGTAAAGAATACGCCTGCTTGCAGGAGACCTCGGTTCGATTCCTGGTTTGGGAAGATTCCCTGGAGAAGAGAAATGCTACGCATTCCAGTATTCTGACCTGGAGAATTCCATGGACTATACAGTCTGTGGGGTCACAAAGAGTCAGACATGACTGAACGACTTTCACTTTAGGAACAAGTACATATTTTAATGTTTCTTGGTTAAGCATTAAGACAGCTATAGTTTTACCCTTACACTCTGGCCACAGGTACAACACAGACATAGTAACTCAGGATTTTTAGAGAAGAGGGCATTTAAGGAGGAGAATATTTAGAGAGTGGTGTTACATGGGGTGTTGCGCTAGCAAAGTAATGCTTAAAATCCTCCAAGTCAGGCTTCTACAGTACGTGAACCATGAACTTCCAGATGTTCAAGCTGGATTTAGAAAAGGCAGAGGAACTAGAGATCAAATTGCCAACATTCGATGGATCATCAAAAAAGCAAGAGAGTTCCAGAAAAACATCTACTTCTGCTTCATTGACTATGCCAAAGCCTTGACTGTGTGGATCATAACAAACTGTGGAAAATTCTTAAAGACATGGGAATATCAAACCACCTTACCTGCCTCCTGAGAAATCTGTATGAAGGTCAAGAATCAAGTTAGAACCAGACATGGAACAACAGACTGGTTCCAAATTGGGAAAGGAGTACATCAAGGCTGTATATTGTCACCCTGCTTATTTAACTTATATGCAGAGTACATCATGTGAAATGCCAGACTGGATGAAGTACAAGCTGGAATCAAGATTGCTAGGAGAAATATCAATAACTCCAGGTATGCAGATGACACCACCCTTATGGCAGAAAGTGAAGAATAACTGAAGAGCTTCTTGATGAAAGGGAAAGAGGAGAGTGAAAAAGTTGGCTTAAAACTCAACACAGAAAACTAAGATCATGGCATCCGGTCCCATTACTTCATGGCAAATAGATGGGAAACAGTGGAAACAGCAGCAGACTTTATTTTCTTGGGCTCCAAAATTACTGCAGATAGTGACTGCAGCCATGAAATTAAATATGCTTGCTCCTTGGAAGAAATGCTACGACCAACCTAGACAGCATATTAAAAAGCAGAGACATTGCTTTGCCAACAAAGGTCCATCTAGTCAAAGCTATGGTTTTTCCTGTAGTCATGTATGGATGTGAGAGTTGGACTATAAAGAATGCTGGGCACCGAAGAATTGATGCTTTTGAACTGTGGTGTTGTAGAAGAAGAAGAAGAGGACTCTTGAGAGTCCCTTGGTCTATAAGGAGATCCAATCAGTCCATCCTAAAGGAAATCAGTCCTGAGTATTCATTGGAAGGACTGATGCTGAAGCTGAAACTCCAATACTTTGACCACCTGATGTGAAGAACCTGACTCATTGGAAAAGACCTTGATGCTGGGAAAGATTGAAGGCAGGAGGAGAAAGGGACGACAGAGGATGAGATGGTTGGATGGCATCACCAACGTGATGGACATGAGTTTGAGTAAGCTCCGGGAGTTGGTAATGGACAGGGAAGGCTGGAGTGCTGCAGTCTATGAAGTTGCAGAGTTGTACACAACTGTGACTGAACTGAATTGAACTGAACTGTTACAAGGGGAGTTTTTTTTTTGTCACCTAATTTTCTATCATTTTTGATGTTTATTTTTTCCAAAGGGTATTTTGTAAAACGATAAATGGTTTTGTTTAAAAATAAAAAACCTCTCTGGCTACATGTATTTGGGAAATGTTTGGATTAAAACAGTTAAACAGACTTTTAAAAAATAAAGTACAGGACTTATCTAAGCTTTAAATATGATAATATACTTTTTGAGTTTATAAGAAGAGTATGTGGTACTCATTGTTTCCTCTTGTATAGTAAACCAAGATCCATTGTACACAACATGCAAAGTATTGCTCTAGATCTTAATTTACATGTTTTCTTAGAGAAGCTACTTGACTGCTAAACTGCAGTTTGCAGTATGAAAATTGACAATGAGAGCACTTGGGATCATGTGACAACCAACTGAGATTTTGCCAACCTTAAAGTGCTAAGCAAATGTTAGTTACTAGTAGTCTATAAAATTTATATCTTCAAAGTAGAACATTTTAGAATTATTATTCAATGCAATAAAATTTTAATGGTATTTCCACTGTTTTATTGATTTCAAAAAACAAAAAAAGTGAGAATGGAGGAGTTTAGAGAATATGAATGGATGTTTGAGTACCATGTCATAGTATTGTTATTTCTTTCTTAAAGTTAATAAAGGGGGTACTCTTAAGTGTTTCAAGATAAGGTTTATTTAATATAGGAGAATAATAATAATGCCTTTCAGGGGCTGGAAATAATTTATAGATATTAAATCTTAGTTTGTTTCAACAACAGCATTTTAAGGACCCAGAAAAACTAAGGAGTTCAGGTATTATCATACAATCAAATTCCCTCATCATACATCACAAGATGCATCAGTATAAACTGAAGGAATGTGACATAACTGGACAACAACAAAAAAAGAGAAATAAAAGAGAGCCCTTTATCTCCTTGATTGTTAGTATGAAATATGGTATGTTTAAGCTGTTTTAGATTGGGGAGTGTATCTCACATCATCTTGGAGTGTTTTTCAAGAATCTTTAAAAGAGCTAAGCAATTTCTATTAATATAAATTACAGATTTGGTTCCATGTCTTAATTCCTGGAAAAACATGGTTTAAATTAGGTTACCATTAAGTGGTTCATACCTAGTTGGCAATGAGATTTTTAATGATTTACTGTCAACATAAGAGCATTTATTAGCTGAATGAAACTCCACAATGGTCAGTCTTTGGGCAACTCAGTGGGGATTCCATTCAGACTAATTCACTTAAAGAAAGAAAAAGAATCTCAAGAAGATAAATTCTTTACTATTTTTGAATAAGTATGTAAGAAAAAGGAGCTGAGTATCAAACATCCCTTCCTGACACTAGGCAACAAAGCTGATTGTTACCAAATTAAGACATTTAAGATACAGTTAATGGCGGTCTTTGCCTATAAACGTGAACTTCTGAGGCCTTTGGATATATTATTTTCCAAGAACATAGATAACTTCTTCTGGAGCTGCACTCTTTTATCCAGGCCTTTTTATATTAGGCCAGGGTAGTGCTTACATTTTATTCATCTTTGTTTGTAGAGCTAATATGCTCCCATGTCATTGCACTGGCATCATGGCGCTGCTCTGTGTAAAATAGCTTTTAGAATCAGCTAGGTCTTCATTGGGCTATTTTCTGCTTTCTGGGGATAGCATAATGAAATCAGACAATTAGGAAATTAATACTGTCCGAGCTGTATCATACGTATGCTAGCCTCTAGTGACATGTGTTTATTTAAATTTGAATATAAATTAATTAAAATTTAAAAATTCAGTTCCTCAGTCTCACTGGCTAAATTTTAAATGATCACTTGTCACATGTGGCTAGTTTCTACTGTATTTGGACAGCAGAGATATAGAACATTTCCATCATTGCAGAAAGTCTATTGGGCTGTGGTGTTCTAAAGAATAGCAATATAGATATTGAGATACACCTCTATTTGGGAATATTTGGGTTATTTAGCCTCAAGAATAGGTGCGTGAAAGAGACGATGACAGCCATCGGCTATATGAAAAGCTATAGTAAGCATCTTGTAACTTCAGAAAGGAACAAAAAATTAAGCTCAGGTAAAATTGAAGCAGGAAAGATTTAGATTAGACCCTTAAGGTTGTTCTAGCCAATGAGGATTAAGAAGCACTGGAATCTAGTGAATATGTAGAATGTGCAAATGTTTTCTGGATTGTTGATAAAAATGTGTAGAACAATAATTTCTAATGTTATAATGTAAAAAAAAAATCACATGTATGGATATTATCCTTTGATAAAAGTAAATTTAAAGAAATCCACATATCATTGTCCCCAGCACCCAACCCTGAGTGTAATGTTGCCATTAGTGTCTGTGGTTTGAAAAACCACCTAAGGAAAGAGAATTTCTGTGATCAGTAATGCTTTGAAATCAGTATCTAAATGTCATTTTAAAGTGGTGTTTTATATTTGTGTGAGACATATTGTTCAGTCAGCCCCAGTTAACATTTGTTGCTCATGTGGCTTCTTTGACTTCTCTTAATAACTCTGAGTCTTGCCAGAGGTTTGTGGTTCATGCCTGGGAACCACTGGTTTACACATTTACCTCAGAGGGAGTTAAAAGGAGTTTGACTGGAGACTATAGGCAGAGGCAAATGACTTTTCACTGTTCTTTCTGGACCTCAACTTTGTGATTAATTACTTCTGCTCATATGTTTGAGCTTTGTTACTTTTATTTTCTGGTCTCTCTCCAGATTTTTACTGGTTTGATCTGAAATGAAATTTTTCATTTGATTTAAAATCAAGTCATTGTACACTTTTGAAAGCTCAATGATAGCTTCTCATGTCTTATCTTTAGTACCCTGAAGGATCATTTTATTAAATATAAAACCAGATGGTGTCCATCAGAATTAGCAATGTATACACGTTCTACTTCCAGTAGGACCTCAATTATGAACATTTAAGCATGAAAATTTTGTTTCCTTTTCAGTCATGCATCCTTGAGTTCCTTGAGAATTAATTCTTCTTCCTTCCTTTCTTCCTCCCTCCCTCCCTTCTTTTCTCTCTTTCTTTCTTTCTCTTGCACTCTCCCCCTTCCTTCCTTCTAAATTAATAATGTAAGTCTATGAACATCTCATTGAAAAGGATTAGCTCTTAGGAGAAAAGATATTTGAATTCTTGATTTGTATTCATCAGTCTAGGATGGGGAGTTTGGGACCATTGATTATGGCTCTGGGAAAATTGGTTATCCTGTGCATAATCTCATGTGGACAACAAAATCTGCTAGGGAAGCAATTATGAGTTCATTTTGTTTTAATCTTGCTTTATTCTGAAGACCAAACTCTGGTGGCAAGCAAACATTCAACAGTCTAGCCAAGGAAGCCTGCATCATGGTTCAGTGAAACCCTCAATCCCTTTAGTCAGTTTAAGAACAATGTTTCTTTCAGAAGTGCCAGAGGCACAGCATGTAGAAATCAACATTCAGGTCATTTTAGCTATAGGAATTGCCCTCTCTTTAACTGAAGATGAACATTTCTCTCTAGCCTAGCGTAGGAAAAAAGAAATTCTTTTACAACTTGGGCTATAAAGACATGTTACTGATGAACATCATCTTTAAAATTTTAGGGTCCATAAATTCTTAAGAATGGGGAAGAAAAAATATTTTATTTTTATTTATTTATTTTTTAAATTAATTAATTTTTTTTATTGTAGTGGTTTTTACCATACATTGACATGAATATACAGTGGTTTAAGGAGCACTTACTGAGTATCAGCTCTTTGCCAGACACTGGGGATATGATGATTTTTCATGGGAAAGCCAAACAAGTCAACCTGTGTTTACAACATAGTGCAGTTAGTTTGGTATTAGAGTGGTACAAATATTTCCATGGTAGTGCAAAAGAGAGGCACCCAGCCTGCCTGTGTCAGTGAGAGGGGGTTAGGATTAGATGAGTTTTCCTAGAAGATGTAGTGTTTAAGCTGAATGGTGAATGATTTTTTTTCAATGGTAAGGAGATAGAGTTGGGGAAAATTGAGGTCATAAGGAAGATATGTGTAGAGTGCTACGAGAGTCCTGTTTAGGTAGAATGTAAATAGCAAATTATTGAGTATCAGGACATTTAGAAACAAAGAATGTCAGCAAACTGTCCTTGAATGTCACATGATCATTTCTTTCCTCTTAGCTCAATATCCCAAACAAAAATAACTGAAGTAAAATACATACATATGCAAACATGCACACAATTTTCAAATATAAGGAAAGCAAGTGCTGTGAAAACAATACAGTATTTGAAAGAAGTTTAGCTGAGGTCAAAATTAAAGCCATCAGTCAAGAAACTAGACTTCAAATCTTGTCAGAGCCAAAGAGAGCAAAGAAAGAAATTTCAAGTTCCGATCAACTTTTGAAAACCACAATTTCACCCCAATAGCTCCTCCAGTAGCCTAACAAATATTTATGGAGTTATTGATTATTTATTTTGATGGTTGTGATGCAGAAGCAAGTTTGGAAACATCAGAAAGAGTAATTGTTTCCTCAGTTCATAGAGGACAAGCTTTGTCCTTCTGCTGATGAAGTCTCTAGAGCAGACAGCTAACCACATGGTGTGCTCAGTCTCATTTACAACTTGCTGCTTGCTAGGCTCAAGCTACAATGTAGTCTTGGCCTGAAACACTTTGTTCTGTACCCTCCCTGAAAAAATAAAAATAAAAGGTATTCTCTATGTAAATAAAATACCATTCTGTTACTTAAGGATTTGGGCATTTTAGTTCTTCATTAACCCTTCTTTGAAGTATGGGTCACAGCACATCTGTAAAGTGTCCTAGGTTTTTATAAGGCTATTTTTAGATTTTGAACAAATTTAACAATTTCTACTGCAAGAATGTCTTCTTTTTTTTTTTTTTAATTAGGATTAGAAAAACATATCATTTTAATTTTCTTCTGTTTTAGTCAGGAGCTGAGATTTTTATATTGGTCAGAAAAGAACATTTCCCGAAAGCAACAGATTTTTACCAAGCCAGGGGTAATTTTTATTTTCTTTCTTGGCACAGTATGAGGAGAATTGCAAAACTCATATGAGAACTGATAAAGAGTACAGAGCATGTTCTTTGTTTCTTGGCAAAAGAAGCTTCGTCCGTCCCAAATGCTGTAGTTGAAAGAAACATAAATCCACCCCCAAAAGAGCCAAAATCATATTTGGATTCAAGTGAGAAACCACTTTTCTGGTTACGCTTGGGTGGCATCCTTTGGCTGGTTCTTAGAACACTCCCCACAGTAGAAGGCTTATGAGTTCGTCTAAGTGGGTTGAATATGCAGTGCCTTTTCATTCAAAGAAACTCAGTCCACGTATTTTACAGAAGCAGGAGGCTGTCCTTCGAGGCTGCTTGGGAAAGAATGTCTTGTGGTGAGTTTCAAGCCACCTGAACAAACGTGAGCACAGTAAGGGTCTCCCCACGAGGACTTTCTCAGGATGGAAGGTGGAGAAGCCACCGTTTTCATCTCTAGGAAAGCTGAGAGTTTACTTTCTTAAGAGAGATATGACTCCATCTGGGCCTGAGTTCTGCCCTGTTTAAATCTTTGGAGTGAAGGAGGTGGCAGGCATGTGCATAGATCTGCTAATACAAGTCACAGAGCCTTACTTCAGGAGGGATAGCAATGCCAGACTTCGGAATGAGCACATAGACCCTGTTAATTTCTCATCAGCTCCATTTTGGATGCCAGAGAGGAAAGGGGGGATGGGGAAAGTATAATGGATTATTGCAGTGAGGAAAGGAATGCATACTGCTGTTTATTTGAACATCTGTGAAAAAAACACACAAAGGAGAAGCCGGCATGAAGCATGACAGACCTTTGTAATTGGGAGATGTCTTAGGTTAATATACTTTTATGCCTAGGATCATTGTGATATTTAGTCACAGGTATTCAAATAGAATGATACCCTAACTTGCTAGTGAACAATACTTTTGGTTTGAGATTGAATAATACATTTGATTTGAGGTTGGAATCATATTACCCAAGGAAGTTCTTATAACAGGCTAAAAATACCTCCCTCCCCCCAAAAGATATCCACCTCCTAATCTCTGTATACTATAAATGTTATTTCAAAAAAGAATTTTTGTGGATGTGATAAAGTTAAGGATCTTGATATGAGATTATCCTGAATATTTATGTGGGTCCTAAATGCCGTCACATGTGTCCTTATGAGCAGAGGGAAATTATCCAAACAGCAGAGGATGAGGCAGTGTGACCACAGAGGCAGAGATTGGAGTGATATACTCACAAGCCATGGAATGCCAGCAGCCCCCAGAAACTGGAAGAGGCAAGAAATGGATTCTGCCCTAAAACCTTCAGAGGGAATGTGGTCCTACCAACGTCTTGATTTGGGGCAAGTGATACTGATTTTAGACCTCTGGCCACCAGAGCCAAAGATAATGCATTTCTGGCATTTCAGGCTACCATGTTTACATGATTACTATAATTGTTTTTTTTTGTTTTTTGTTTTTAACAACAGACATAAGAAACTAATGCAGTTCTGGTATCAGACCACTGACAAATTACTGAGAACTCAGGACTATTAATATGGAAATGCAAACTAGGGAGAAAAGACAACAAACAGTTCATGAGCTGGGCACCCTGGTCCTCTGGAGTCCAGGATCAGGGGTGGGAAGTCTTCCGAGAAGGCTGGAAGAACTGAGCAAGAAGAAGAAGGATGTGGTGCAGCTAAGGGACAGGACAGAGTCATGAAAACAGTGGATTCTAGCAGCTTATGTGAGTAGTTTGGCCTGTCCTTATAGGACTGAAAGAAGACCCTAAGTCACATGCCATCATCTCAAGACACTGAATTCATAGGGCCACGTGGAATACAAAATAGTGCTGTCTTTCCTGGATTGCCACCAGAAGGAGTGCGTCAGCAGAGTAAGAGGGAATTTGGTGAACCTAAAATACTCACAATGCCTTTTATCTTCTATCGTCCAAACCCTGTCTTTACCATACCCCTCCATCTCCACTGCTAGAGAAGAGTGAAAGGAGAAAGTTTGATGCCTGAGGACGATTTGGACTGAAACAACTTCATCCATGAAGTGAGCCCATGACTCAGGTTGCTTATATATTTTCCTCTGCTACTTTCATTTATTTTCTGTTTTCCTCACTTCATGCAGTTTATTGCTACGTTAAAGGAGTTGATATTGATTTTTAAAATACACAGCATTCTGAGTCATTTTAAAGAAAGCATATTATTTATCTATCCATTGATTATCTATATATCTATCTATAATGAAGTCTTAATGAAAATGAAATCCCTTAGAAAAACTAATTTAGGGATTATTATAGGTTTGGAAATGTCTCAGAGACAGTTTTGAGAACAAAGAAACTCAGATGAGTGAGATTTACCCATACTGTGAGGGTACAATCTAAATTGTCTGTTTCAGCTCTCTCACTTAGCTTTATTTGTTTACGTGAGTCATCAATTCAAGCACCTACTAAGAGCAGATAGTGTGCTATGTGTGTGAGCTATAAAGCTCGAGAAGCTGCCATTCTGTCCTTAAGGGCTGGAGAGGCTTAAGGAGAGAAGGCTGGTGGCCTGCTCAGCTTTCTTTTTTAAAATTGGAATTTGTATGCTTTCTCTGTTTTACCATAGACCTCATCTCTCCCTACTGTGTTACACATAAATAGCTTTATATATTTACTTTACCTGCCTGATCCCTGAAGACAACAGAGTTTTAGAGACCTGACTTGAATTTTATTTGGGAAGAATAGTCTCTGGGGGCTGTCCTCATTTCAGACTTTAATTCTTGAATCATTATCAACCTTTCATGGCAACCGGAGACATGGAGTCTGGGAACCATGACTAGAATGAATGAGCTGATGGAAAAGGCCTGTACACGGACTAAATGGGGATACAGCGGCAGCATTGATGTCCTGGTTGGATACTGGAGCCTGGTAACAAAAATTCAGAGTGCTGAAAGTCTGATTTTGAGTCCTGAGAGAAAAACATGATTCCTTAGGGAGAACTGGGAGTCACATTTACTTTTAGGGATATAAGAATTCCATGGACAGAAGACTAATCCAAATCCTAGATGGACGGCACTGGCGTGGTCACCTAGTAACTATTAGGACATTAAAGAGCCAGTTCCTGAGGATTATTTATGACCTGAGGCAAGTCGGCAGACTTGGTGTGTCAGATGACAATCCCCAGGATATTCTGGATGTGAAGAAAAATGACTATGAAGAAAAAAGCATTTAAGTTTGAACCAGTACTTATTCTTATTGTAATCAATGCCTAGAACAGCACTTGGTACAGAGTAGTTACTTAATAAATATTTGTTGGATTGAGTCATTCTGTGTACTTGGACTGGGTGAGTTGGAGGTGGAGTGAAGCAGGGCTGTGGTTTGAAGCTCATGAAACTTTTTTTTTTAAACAAAAGTTTATTTCTAAAAGATAGAATAGCCAGGGGGTTAGGATAACTTAATCTGTTGTTCAGAGCTTTTAGGTACAAAGACTTCTTGACTTGTTCCTCTATGTGTTACAATGGATGAGAGGAAGTTCCTTAGGAATGCTGCAGCAAATTGTGACTTTCAAAGGAAAAATGGAGGGGGTGTGTGTGAAATGTGTTAAGGTGGTCAAAGGGCACAAACTTTCAGTTAGAAAATGAATCCTGGAAATAGGATAAACTACATGGTGTCTGTAGTCAATAATACTGTATTATATATTTGAAAGTTGCTAAGAGAGTAGGAAAGATATTCCCATTTGAATGCAGAGTTCCAAATTAGCCAGGAGAGAGAAGAAAGCCTTCCTCAGCGATCAATGCAAAGAAATAGAGGAAAACAACAGAATGGGAAAGACTAGAGATCTCTTCAAGAAAATTAGAGATATCAAGGGAACATTTCAGGCAAAGATGGGTTTGATAAAGGACAGAAATGGTATGGACATAACAGAAGCAGAAGATATTAAAAAGGGGTGGCAAGAATACACAGAAGAACTGTACAAAACCTATCTTCACAAGCCAGATAATCACAATGGTGTGATAACTCACCTAGAGCCAGACATCCTGGAATGTGAAGTCAAGTGGGCCTTAGAAAGCATCACTACGAACAAAGCTAGTGGATGTGATAGAATTCCAGTTGAGCTATTTCAAATCCTGAAAGATGATGCTGTGAAAGTGCTGTACTCAATATGCCAGCAAATTTGGAAAACTCAGCAGTGGCCACAGGACTGGAGAAGGTCAGTTTTCATTCCAATCCCTAAGAAAGGCAATCCCAAAGAATGCTCAAACTACTGCACAATTGCACTCATCTCACATGCTAGTAAAGCAATGCTCAAAATTCTCCAAGCCAGGCTTCAACAATACGTGAACTGTGAACTTCCAGATGTTCAAGCTGGTTTTAGAAAAGGCAGAGGAACCAGAGATCAAATTGCCAACATCCGCTGGATCATCGAAAAAGCAAGAGAGTTCCAGAAAAACATCTATTTCTGCTTTATTGACTACGCCAAAGCCTTTGACTGTGTTGATCACAATAAACTATGGAAAATTCTGAAAGAGATGGGAATACCAGACCACCTGACCTGCCTCTTGAGAAACCTGTATGCAGGTCAGGAAGCAACGGTTAGAACTGGACATGGAACACCAGACTGGTTCCAAATAGGAAAAGGAGTACGTCAAGGCTGTATCTTGTCACCCTGCTTATTTAACTTATATGCAGAGTACATCATGAGAAACGCTGGGCTGGAAGAAGCACAAGCTGGAATCAAGATTGCCAGGAGAAATATCAATAACCTCAGATATGCAGATGACACCACCCTTAAGACAGAGTGAAGAGGAACTAAAGAGCCTCTTAATGAAAGTGAAGGAGAGTGAAAAAGTTGGCTTAAAGCTTAGCATTCAGAAAACTAAGATCATGGCATCTGGTCCCAACACCTCATGGGAAATAGATGGGGAGACAGTGGAAACAGTGTCAGACTTTACTTTTTTGGGCTCCAAAATCACTGCAGATGGTGACCGAAGCCATGAAATGAAAAGACTCTTACTCCTTGGAAGGAAAGTTATGACCAACCTAGATAGCATATTAAAAAGCAGAGACATTACTTTGCCAACAAAGGTCCATCTAGTCAAGGCTGTGGTTTTTCCAGTGGTCATGTATGGATGTGAGA
>NC_057399.1:15913187-16113187 GCF_019320065.1 Cervus canadensis
ACCAGCTGGGATGAAGTCCTCATAGTCAGCTGGGCAGTGAGTGATCGGTTCCCCAAATCCCAGGTTACTGCCAGCTTCCTGGGGTCACTCCTGGTAACAGCTCTGACATTCGGATCCTTCAGGAATCAGACACCGAGAGTGAGGAGGTCAAGAGGTTCATTGGGGATTAATGACTGAAATAGGAAAGAGCGGTCCAAGCAGGATTGGACAGAGAAAGCCTACAGACCATGTTGCAGGTCTCACAAAATCTCAGCCAACCCAACAGGAGCTCTAGAGCTAAGATTACCCATAAGGACCCTGGTGTTGGGCAGAATTGCCTGACCTGTGGTTCTGCTTACTCAGCCATTGGCTCAGTCATTGGCTCAGAGATTGCCTGGGAAAGATGTGGTCTCAGATTGAAAGCTGAGATGTGTCCTGAAGATGGTAACAGCAGGAGGCTCTCAGTCACCTGCACTCCTTGCAGTTGAATAGCAAGTTCTTTCTCGGGTGATCTGGGCCACCTCTATGATAGATAATGTGCCTCAAAGTAATGCTACTGATTTTTGTGGTAAAATAGACATAATATTTACTATTTTAACCATTTTATTTATATAAGTTAGTAGCTTAAGTACATTCACATTGTTGTGTAGTCATCATCAGTATCCATCTCCAGAAATTTTTCTTCATTCCCAAGCTGAAACTCTCTACTCATTAAACATTCTTCCTTCATCTTGACCCTGGTAACCACGATTCTACTTTCTGTTTCTATGGATTTAACTACCCTGTGTACCTCATGTAAGTGAAATCATGCAATATCTGTCGTTATTTCACTTAGCATAATGTCTTCAAGGTACATCTATATTGCAGCAAGTATTGGAATTTCATTTCTTTTCAAGGCTGAATGATATTCCATTGCATGTATATACCACACTTTATCCATCTGTCGATGGACATTTGTGTTATTTCTATTTTTTTGGTTATTCTGAGTAATGCTGCTGTGACTATTGGTATATATATATCTTTTTGAGTCTCTGCTGTCAATTTTTTTGAGTATATACCCAGAAGAGAAATTGTTGGTGTACATGGTAATTTTGTGATTAACTTTTTGAGAAACTACTATACTGTTTGCCACAATAGCTGCACCATTTTACATTCCCACCAGCAATGCACAAACATTTTGATTTCTCTACCTCCTCACTAACACTTGCTATTTACTGTCTTTTTTAATAGCTATTTTAATGGATGTGAAGTGATATCCTGTTGTGGTTTTGATTTGCATTTCCCTAATGATTAGTAATGTTAAACATCTTTTCATGTATCTATTGGCTAATTTATATATCTTCTTTGGAGAAATGTTTGTTCAAGTCTGTTTTCAACTTTCAAAATCACATTTGATTTTCTTGTTGTTAAATTGTAAGAATTCTTTATATAATCTAGCTAGTAACTCTTTATCAAATGTATGCTTGGCAAATATTTTCTCCCATTCTGTGGGTTGCCTATTCACTCTCTTGGTAGTTTTCTTGGATGCACAGATGCTTTAACTTGGGTAAGTTCAATCTTCTATTTTTCTTTGTTGTTTGTGATTTATGTGTTATATCTAAGAAAACATTGCCAAGTCCAATGTTGTGCTTTTTCTCTGCGGTTTCCTTTAGGAGTTGTATGGCTTTTTTCTCTTCCATTTAAGTTTTTGACCCATTTGAGTTAAATTTTGCATATCATAAAAAGAATGTCCAATTTCATTCTCTTACATGTGGATATTCATTTTCCCACTAATTGTTGAAAAGACTGTCCATTTCCCATTTGTGTTAGTATTCTTGTTGAAAATCATTTGACCATATATGTGTAGGGGAGGAAGAAGTTTATTCTATTGTATTAGGTTTTGTGGCTGTGCCTAAGAATTAAACTGACATAAGACAGATTCATAGGAGGAAAGCACACAAATTTTATCTAATTTTTTTTTGTGTGTAATGGGTGTTTTTAAAAGGAAAATGAAGACCCAAAGAAGCTGTTAGGTCTAAAAGCTTATATATACTTCTGAAAATAAAGAACAATAGATTGTGGGGATGTGATAAGACAAAGGGATTTGAGTTACAGGCAGTACATTGTGGGATAGTGACTAGGAAATATATGGGGAAACTAATGGAAGATAATTGTTATTTTCTTAAGTTTGTTCATACAGATCCATTTCAGCATCAGCTGCCTGTCTCTGGTGATAAGCACATCCTTCTCTTCCTGGTACAGACATAGGACCTTTCTTATGGGAAATTTTATGATCTGCTTTTAAGTAGAAAGGGAAGGTCAGAGAGACTTCTTGCCTCTACCGTTTCTCAAGCATCTTCCACTCAAAGTAATCAGTATGCTAAAGTGGCAATATTTGGTGGTGGCATATTCTGAACCCCTTCATATGTGAGGGTTTATTCCTGCACTTTCTATTCTATTCCATGCTACTGATTTTTAAAGCATGTTAATATTCACACATTAGAGTAAGGGAGGTTACTTTCAGCATCCTTTCCCTGGGAGGCTATTTTCCTCTTCAGCTCTTGCTACTATGACTTAAAGAATTTTTTTCTGTCCTTTTATAACTACATTTGAAGCCTGAGGCCACTCAGTTGATGTACTTCCAGTGATGACACACCTTCATCCTTCATGGTATTCTGATCTGGAGGAATGCTCATAAGTTATCTGTGGCCAATCTGGCAAATAAATTGAGTGATGTGGGCAAAATCATTACTTTTTAAAAAATGAAAGGAAGTTCTAAGGTAATGGTGTGAAATTTTGTATGTGCCGTATAAACTGACTTTAGGCCAAACAACTTCTTAAGATAGCTGCTTAAAAAGGAGGAATACTTATCTTGAAGATAACTGCTGTAATGATTTTTTAAAAAACAAATACATGACCCATTCATTACGTTAGTGTCACAATCTGAGGCCTTTATTTATTTATTTGGACATGTACCTACTCTCTCTCTAAGAGTGCTAGTCTTTGTGTTAGCTGCTTAGTTGTGTCTGACTCTTTGTGACCTCACCGACTATAGCCCGCCAGGCTCCTCTGTCCATGGAATTCTCCAGGCAAGAATACTGGAGTAGGTAGCCATTCCCTTCTCCAGGGGATCTTCCCAACACAGGGATTGAACCTGGTCTCCTGCATTTTAGGCTGATTCTTTACCATCTGAGTCACCAGGGAAGCCCTGAAAAGCATCATTAAAAAAATAAGATTAGGGAATAATGGCCATGCAACTAAAGGAATTGGAGAGGCAGAGTTGGAAGGACCTGCTCTCCTTGACAAATGAGGGCTAGAAAACTTCTGTGTTCAGGGCCACCCTTCAAGTGAGGAGCAAGATTGGCTAAAACTCAAATCTTCTGACTTCTAGCTCAGAATTCTCTCTGCAATAGATGGGAGATGTAGAGATGGGTCACCAGGAAGTG
The DNA here is from genome assembly GCF_019320065.1 of Cervus canadensis. NCBI lineage: Eukaryota > Metazoa > Chordata > Mammalia > Artiodactyla > Cervidae > Cervus > Cervus canadensis. Next base: position 15,916,592 of record NC_057399.1, read on the forward strand.
TTGTGGGCTCTTCTTTCTGAACATCTATCAGGATATAATAACTTCCTTTCTGTAGAAAATAATTTAAATGTAACATCACCTCAAATGGAGGACATCTAGCCTTTCTAAGCCAATGATCCTATACCTATCATCTGAAGTTTCTGCCAAACATGTTTTAACCCTAGATTGCATTTCATGTGTCAAGACCTGGGAAGTGCGTTTTCAAAATTCCTGTGAATGAAATACTTTTCAGAGTTACACATGCTATTACAGTCTCCAAGTAACATTCAGGAGAAGAGAAGGAATAAATTTTGATTATTTTAATTCAAGTGGCACAGTTTCATTTGGTGATGAAAAGCTAAAAATTCTGCTTGTGTGCTTGTGTAGACAGAGAGAAAGAAAGAGTGTTCAGGGGGTCTCTTAGGCAAGTGGAAGCTCCCTGAGGCCCCCAGTTGCCTCCCCAGGAAGCTGGTGCTGGGTCTGTGATCACCACTGTCTAGCCATGTGGCTTGGAAATACATCTAACCTATCTAGATTCCTTAGTCTGAAAGGGAAGGGTTTTTTGGCAAGATATTCTTGAAGTTTACTTTTAGTTGGATAACTCCTTGAAATAATTCCAAGAAAGAATGTTGGATTTAAAATAGTTAGCTACAATATTGTGAGATGACAGCAAAAGGCTGGCATTTTGGCTTAGTGTGATGCCTTGTTGGAAGCAGCATCTATTTAAATCTGAACTCTTAAGTACAATTGTCTGAAAACTGAGAAAGTAAAGTTGAGAGGACATCCACTGTTTGTTAGTACCTTTATCAAAGACTTTATCAATGAATCCTTGAACTTGGAAATTTATTCTAGTATGCAATTAATTCTGAGTATTATATATAATCATATATATATATATAGAGAGAGAGAGAGAGAGAGAAAGAGAGAGAGAGAGAGAGAGAGAGAGAGAGAGGAGCACAAGAGAAATTGAGAAACTTGAAATGTTTAAATTTCTCAGTATGACTAAGAGCTAGAAGAGGTTGTTTTTGTTACAAATCCAGTCTTTTCAAATGTGCTACTTGGGAAATTTCCTTCAACTTTTTCTTTGTTCACCATCAGATGAAAGGAACCCAACTGTTCACAATGTAGTGAGTTTGCAAGATTATTCATTTATACCGAGGCAAGATGAAACATGAGCACCAGAGTTTCCTAAATGAGAAGTTTGAAAAGATAATGTCACTTATCTGAAATATTACAAAAGCCCCTAAATTCGGCCCAGTGAGTCGTTCACCTCGATCACCTGTGGAACCAGTTGTGCATCCGATGAATCAAGTCACCACCACCCCTACCAGGGCTGAATGCCACAGGCTGCTCGCTGCTCTAAGGACTAATTAGAGCTGTTGTCAGGGTTATGCTCTCCCTGCTCCTCTTCACTGAAAATGAATCACTATCTTTACAAGACATTCTTCTTGCCTTGTCCTTTGTGGTGTGGTTTTATTTTACCCTAGACTTGAGCTTGAAATTCAGCGGCTGATAGGGTGTGAAATGGAACCCCGCATGCTGAGCAACATGTACCCTCTGAGTGGTGCCAGGGACCCTCAGGGACAGGTTGAAACCTTCATTAGCCCAGAATCTTTAGCCACAATGAACTGAAAATTACTGACGCTTCATACACAATGGCCAAGCCGTCATGAGCAATTAAGGAGCCGTGGTGTAATTGACCTGATTCGAGGATGCAGGGCAGCTGAGCACTTCTCCCTGAGGCCAGCCCTCCCACATGAGCAGAGCAGATGGCCTTCTGAGGGATTACAATAACAAGGGCTGCTGAATAGTCAAGTGACCAGTCAGGGTACCCAAGGGGACTGGCCAGTCAGATTTCTTCTGGATGGATGGGCAGCCCACGCCTCACTGAGTCCTACCATATGCCCCTGTTTGTGGCGACCCCGTGCCCTCCCAGGAGTGCTCCTTCCAATGCAAAATGGAAGGGGAAGGGATGTGTCACTTTAACATATTCTTCTATTTGGCACTTTGATGAATGCTGGGGATGAATAAGATGGATAAGGAACTAGGAATGACTTCAAGGACCTTGTGATCTAAAGGGGGTGGAGCAAACATAAATGTAGGTGAGTATAATCCAAGTCTTAACTCTCTAAGTACTGACATAGCACACACGATGTGCAAAACCATATGATGATTGCAAAAGAGAAAGGAAAGATCATTTCTTACTGAGGAAGATTTTGAGGAAGGGTGAGAGTTTCTACCATATATTCACTGAAAAATGGCTCTGTGGTTCAGTACATTTCAGAGACCTCACCTAATGATTTATAATACACATTAGCATATATGGTATATTCTAAATTTTATTTTCTGAATTGAGAATGCCTAAATATAATTCAAAATAAAAAATATATCCCCTAGGTAACTCAGTCTTCTCAATAGCAGCAACCACTTTTGCTAGTTCTAGTGGATCCTTCTAGGGCTATGTTATGCTTATGCATATACGAGCACACGTGTATATAGTCTTTTTTTCCTTACACACAACCTTGATTTTTTTTCCTGCTTAAAATGCATCCAAAGAATCACTCCTTATCAGTCAATTTTGAGCTTAATAACTGTTTAAAATGACTGCATCTGATCCCATTGTATGAAAAGTTTTCCCGTTATTTATTTGGCTTCCTTTCTATGAAACATTTTTGTGTTACAAACACTACTTCAATGAATGCTTGTAAATTATTAATTTGAATATGTACAAGTTTATTTATAGGAGCAATTTCTAGGAGCAGCACTGCCAGGAAAATGAATATGTTTATTCAAATTTTTAAAAAATTGAAGTATAGTTGATTTAAAATGTTTCAGGTGTACTACAAAGTGATTCAGTTATACATATCTATTTTTTCCAGATTCTTTTCCATTATAGGTTATTAGAAGATATTGAATATAGTTTCCTGTGCTATGCAGTAGGTCTTTGTTGTTTATCTGTTTTATGTGTAGTAGTGTGTGTCTGTTAATCCTATATTCCAAATTTATCCCCCGCCCCTGTCCCTTTTGGTAACCATAAGTTTAGTCTCTATTTCTGTTTAGTACATAATTTCACTTGTATCATGTTCACTTTTAATTTCAAAAGAGACGGTCCAGTTGTTTTTATGGAAGTTATTCACACTTGGATCTGCCTGCTTTGTATTTTTTCACTAATTCAGTGTGATTTTTTCTTGGTCAATATAAGTAAAAATGGTATTTTTATAACTTTTTATTTTCTTGTTAGTAGTTTAGGGAAGGAGAAACTTTCCCTCTACTCTCTTAGGTTTAGTAACTGGGACCTGCAAATTAAATTGATAAAAGAACAGAATAACAGGAGAAAAGGTATACAGTTTTTATTGACTTTAATATTTTTATGTGCATGGAGGCTTCACAGAAAAGAAGTGAAAACCTGAAGAAGCAGTTAGATTTGGGAGCTTATGTATCATTTTAAGAAAGAATGATAAATTGTGGAGAAGTGACTTGACAGAAGAAAGGGGGTTTTGGTTTCTAGGGCCAATAAATTGTAGAAGAGAAACAAAGAATATATGAGGTAAACTAGGACATATATGAGGAAATACGAGGGAAATGTATCAAAGGTAAGGGTTATTTTGGTAAGATTTATTTGTGTAGGCTCATCTCAGTATTGATTCCTTTCCTCTGGTGATCACAGGGCTCACCTCTACTGGTACAGGCAGGATGCCTTTCTTATAAGAAATGCACCCTATTGGCAGATGGGGAGATGGTGGGAAGCTCTTCCTGTCTTTGGTGTATCTCAGTCGCCTTCAGCTCAAATAATCATTATACCAACATAGCATATTTTAATCTCCTTCAGTGGGGTTGATAAAATTTTCATATATTTAGGAGTTATTTTTATGTCTTGTCTGTTTAAATTCTTTGTATTTTTAAAAATCATTTTCTTATGGAATTTTGACCACTCAAAATATGTTAAGAAAATAGAAATTAGGTCTTTATATAATGAATATTGAATATATATTTCAATATGTAGTCCCTTTTTGGATATAATCTATGATTTTTTTTGCCAAGTAGGTAATCAAATCAAATTATTAATCAAAATTGTTGGTCTTTACATTTAGGACTCTGAGCTTTGTGTCCTACCTCTGTCCTAGCTGTAATTCTTCAAAAATTATATAGAAAAAATTCTACAATAATTTCATGTAGTACCTCTGCACAAAATTTATATTTGAATATCTGATCTATCTGATAGATACATATGTGTGTGTATGTACATGTGTCCACACGTGTATTTTTTGGTATAAGTGCAAAGTAGGAATCCAGGTAGGCAACCCAGGTATCTCAAAACAGTGTATTGAATAATCAATCTTTTTCCCACTGAAACAAAATGCTACATTTATCACATACTAGATTTCATTTAAGTCCAATTCTGAACTTTCAGTTCTATTTGAATGATGTGTCTACTCATGATAAGTTCTGTAATTTTATAGGTTTAAGCATATGGTAGTGCATTTTCTCTTTCATTATTCTTTCAGAGTTTTCCTGGATTTCCTTGCTTGTTAATGTTTTCAACATAAATATCAGAATCAACTTGTTAAAAATAAACTGTGAGTGTTGTTAGGGGGATTAAATGTAGATCAATCTAGGGAAAATTGAAATAGTCAATACATATTCAAGAGCATGATTCTACATGGTATTTGTCTTTTTGGGATTAAAGTATTAGTCGCTTAATTGTGTCAGATGCTTTGCGACCACATGGACAGTATAGCCCTTCAGGCTTCTCTGTCCATGGAATTCTCCAGGCAAGACTACTGGAGGGTAGTCTTCGCTTCTCCAGGGAATCTTCCCAACCCAGGGTTCAAACCCAGGTCTCCTGGATTGCAGGCAGATTCTTTACAGACTGAGCCACCAGGGAAGAATTATGGAGTAGGTAGCCTATCCCTTCTCCAGGAAAGCTTCCCAACCCAGGAATTGAACCAGGGTTTCTTGCATTGCAGGCCTATTCTACCTCACAATTGCACTCATCTTACATGCTAGCAAAGTAATGCTCAAAATTCTCCAAGCCAGGCTTCAATAGTATGTGAACCGTAAACTTACGGATGTTTAAGTTGGCTTTAGAAAAAGCAAAGGAACCAGAGATAAAATTGCCAACATCCACCGGATCATGGAAAAAGCAAGAGAATCTCAGCAAACATCTATTTCTGTTTTATTGACTATGCCAAAGCCTTTGACTGTGTGGATCACAACAAACTGGAAAATTCTTAAAGAGATGGGAATACCAGATCTCCTGAGAAATTTGTATGCAGGTCAAGAAGCAACACTTAGAACTGGACATAGAACAACAGACTGGTTCCAAATTGGAGAAGGAGTACATCAAGGCTGTATATTGTCACCCTGCTTATTTAACTTCTATATAGAGTATATCATGTGAAATGCCAGTCTGGATGAAATACAAGCTGGAATCAAGATTTCTGGGAGAAATATCAATAACCTCAGATAGCAGATGACACCACCCTTATGGCAGAAAGTGAAGAAGAACGAAAGAGCCTCTTGACGAAAGTGAAAGAGGAGAGTGAAAAAGTAGGCTTAAAGCTCAACATTCAGAAAACTAAGATCATGGCTTCCGGTCTCATCACTTCATGGCAAATAGATGGGGAAACAATGGAAACAGTGACAGACTTTATTCCTGGGTGCTCCAAAATCACTGCAGGTGGTGACTGCAGCCATGAAATTAAAAGATGCTTTCTCCTTGTAAGAAAAGCTATTACCAACCTAGACAGCATATTAAAAAGTAGAGACATTACTTTGCCAACAAAGGTCCATCTAGAAAAAAGCTATGGTTTCTCCAGTAGTCATGTATGGATGTGAGAGTTGGACTATAAAGAAAGCTGAGTGCCGAAGAATTGATGCTTTCGAACTGTGGTGTTGGAGAAGACTCTTGAGAGTCCCTTGGACTGCAAGGAGATCCAACCAGTCCATCCTGGAGGAAATCAGTCCTGAATATTCATTGGAAGGATTGATGCTGAAGCTGAAACTTCAATACTTTGGCCACCTGATGAGAAGAACTGACTCATTGGAAATGACCCTGATGCTGGGAAAGATTGAAGATGGGAAGAGACGGGGACAACAGAGGATGGGATGGTTGTCAACAACAGAGATGAGGATGGCATCACCAACTCAATGGACCTGAGTTTGAGTAAGCTCTGCGAGTTGGTGATGGACAGGGAAGCCTGGCATGCTGCAGTCCATGGGGTCGCAAAGAGTGGGACATGACTGAGCGACTGAACTGAGGCCTGTTCTTTACCAGCTGAGCTAACAGGGAAGCCTTACACATACACAGAAGAATCTATTTTTAAAACCAATTCTTGTGAAGAATGTTGTTAAACTCTGTAATGCCTTTTCAGCAACTATATAGTTTTTGTGTGATTTTCTGTTTATGAGCTGTTAATGTGGTGAGTTGTATGCAGATTTCTGGTATTTCTGGTATTCTTGCATTCTTTGAATAAGATGTTGTACTAGTTTATTTATTTTTTAAGTTGAAGTGTAGTTGTTTTATAATAATATGTTAGTTTTAGGTATACAGCAAATGATTTGATTATACACACACATATATATTTATTCTTTTGTAGATTTTTCTCCATTATGTGTTATTACAGGATGCTGAATATAGTTTCTTGTGCTACATAGTAAGTCTTTGTTGTTTACTTTATATATAGTAGTGTGTATCTATTAACCCTATATTCTTAATTTGTCTCTCTCTGCCATGGTTTATTATTTTTTAAAAATTCTGATGCATTCTGCTTGCTAATATATTTTGATATCTGTATTAGTATTTGTAAATGAAATTTATTTGTAGTTTCCTTTTTTGTGCATGCTATTTTGTCAGGCTGTGTATTATTGTTATATTTGCTTCATAAAACTTATTTGGGTGATTTCCTTTTAAAATCTTTTTTCTAGAAGAGTTGAAATATTATTGGAGCTATTTGTTTCCTAATAATAAGTCATGGGAATGTAATGCACAGAATAGTGACTATAGGTAATAATACTGTATTGTATTTGAAAGTTACTGAGAGTTCCCCAGCAGCTTTCACACTTTCCAAAGCACCAAACTCTTCTTGTTTGTTCAAGTTTAAGTTCTCTTCACGAGAAAAAAAAAAGTGTAACTATATGTGGTGATGAGAGTTAACTAGATTTATCTTGGTGATCAATTTGCATTATATACAAATAGTGAATTATGTTGCACATTTGAAACTAATATAATGTTATGGGTCAATTATATGTCAATTGAAAAAAGTTTGGTAGAATTTCTTGATGAAAGAACCTGAGCCAGTTACTATTTTGAAGAATAACTCTTATACTTTTTCCTCTTTTTTTCTATTTAATTGTTATGTTCAAAATATATTCTGCCCATTTCACGTTGATTTCTTTTTGGACTCCAGAGTTGTTCCTGAACATTTTGTTATCATCTTGTCTTCTGTGTCTTTCTCCTTGTGTTTTCTGTTGCCTTTGCTTTATGGAAATTGCTGTGTATTATTTTTTACAATGATATAATTTATAATCACAAAGATGTAATTTTCAGATCTTCTCTGTGAAGTGTACCCTTTAAATAATATTTGCTGTGAATTCAACCTTGTCTGAAATCTTCCTCTATATGCATTTACCCCAAAGGCTTTTGCCAACTTGTTTTATTTACAGCCACTTCTTTGAGGCATGACTATCAGACACAGCTGGGCCCTGCCTCACATTCTTGCGGCCCACTTTTCACTCCAACTGTTGTTGCAGCGGCTGGCTCTCTGTCTGTGTAATCTGACTGCCTCACCTTGCCTGAAACATGAAGGTATGTATTTTTACATACCTGCTCAGTTGTTATAATGGGCAAAAATTCATGACTAATAGGGGCAGGGGACAGTGATATGAAATTCTTCCATCTCTTGGGTGGAAAGGTATATTCTGAAATATATTCCCATGGCTGCACAGAGATCCCAGTGGGATCGTGCTCAGGTTGCCCGTGGGTAATCAGCCTCATGACACACCGCTTCCTTGTTTCACCTTTCTCTGCCTTCCACTCCCGCTTCTTGTGGTTACTTCCCCAAATTAACCACCTATTTCAGGCTGCTTTTTCAGGGAAGCCTAAGTTAGGACAGCAAGACTTTTGAATTTTGCAGTGAACTGAATCTTGCTTTGTGCTCCTCTTTTAATATAGCTCTTACACTATATGTACAAAACATACAGTATGTTTATTTATATGAGCTATATTTTTCTTAATTCTCTTATGTTTAAGTCATTCTGTAAAAATGAATAAATATCAACCTCAGCTAAATAGAGTTGGAAGACGAGCAGAGGGAGCTCTCATGGCCTGAACTGATAGCAGAACCCAATAGGAAGAAAACAGACTCCTCTTCTTTCCTGGTGAGGACTCAACCACTGAGATGCCATGGACTGTTAACAACAGCCCTCCTAACTTCCTTTTCTCCTCTGTAAGAGTTCTTCTTCTCTTGTCCTGAGGGGAATTCGCTCGTGGTTGCAAATTCTGAATTACAGTTATCTACTGTCCATCGTTGCTAGAGAAATATCTGGCAATTTGTCTGTTTCAGGTCAACACTTCTATTTTCCCCTTTTCACCATAAGATTTGTATGTTTCTGTGTATAAATATTTTCAGAGCTTTCTTGGTTTCAAACTAGTTTATTTAGGGGTTCCATTTTCACTCCTCAATAGGTTTTGTGTATTTCTCATATATGTGTTCACTCTATAGTTCATCTAGTTCTAAAATGTTACTGAGTGTCTTGATCAGTCAACCATCTTCCTAAAAAGATTTGTTGACAAGTCCTGGGTTTTCTGCTAGAACTTCATTCAATTCAGTTACTTCTTCTGATAGAGGAGAATAGAGATCACCAGCAGCTTTCACACTTTCCAAAGCACCAAACTCCTCTTGCTTGCTTAACTTTGCCCCAACCTCAGGCAGACTACAGTAAACATCTTCCAAAGCTTCTTGTGCAAAATTGCTCATTCTCACTGTTCCAACACTGTTCCCTTTTGGTATCCATTTATGTCTGTAAATTTACACATGGAGAGCAGAGCATGGCTGTCCACAGCATCTAGATGTTCACTGCCCACAGCCCCTAAAGCTGTGGTGGGCAGGGCAAGGTAGGTGCCCACGCAATGGAGTGCAGGCTGCTGACCCTGGGCCCCGGGCTCTGCTGCGTGCATGCTCAGTCGTGTCGGATTCTTTGTAACCTATATGGACTGTAGCCAGCCCGGCTCCTCTGCCCATGTAGTTTTCCAGGCAAGAATATTGGCGTGGGTTGCCATTTCTTCCTCCAGGGGATCTTCCCAACCCAGGGATCAAACCCATCTCCTGTGTCTCCTGCATTAGCAGGTGGATTCTTTTACCACCGAGCCACCTGGGAAACCCATTCTCTTCAGGGCCCTTCAACATATTTTTGTTTCAGCATTTCCTTTTTTATTTTTATGAACCATTGCTGTAGGAGGTCATCAAAAGGATGTGACCGCTGGTTGACCCTAGAGCTGGACCAGGGCAATGGGAGGTCCCTCACCCCCTCCCCTGTCCTTATAATGTACTTCTTGCTCTCTATTCCCTTGGTGGGAGCTATTCTCAAAGATGCAGGCTTGGGAGAGCTCTGTGTTGTTGAGAGGATCTGGACTGTGCCGGTGACTGAGGCTTGTGTTAAGCCCTCTGCGTAAACTTGAAGATTCTAGTGGGCAGGTGTAGAGCATCTACTTATTAGCCACCTGGGTTCTTGGACTCTTTAATCAATAGAAATTGAAAACAGGCCAGAGAAGGAATTCAGGCAAAGCTTAATGGTGGCCTGTGGTGTGGCAGGAGGGGAGGAAAAAACTAACAGGTGTCCTTGCTGGTTCCCTGGGGGTTGGGGTGAGCTGGTTCCTTAAATAGGGAGTGTGTTGGAGGGGGCAGTGGGGGATGGGTCAGTTGACCAGAAGGCGTGACTTAGGCAGTCTGCTCACCACATTGGCGCTGCTCAGCCCAGGGATCATGCTCCGTACCCTGCTTTTGCTTTCACACCTCCCTGCAGTTGGGTTTTGGCTTTTTCCTACCTTCTTCCTGATTTGCCCTGACTGCACATGTGTGCAGTTATTTTGGTCCCTTATAATTTCTCTGAATCTGTGGCTGGAGGAGTAGATGTCTGTTTAGGTGCATGCACTGCATCAAAGTGTCCCAGGCCCCAGCCTGTCTCATGCTGCTGGTGCTGCTACCCAAGACAAGGCTGGTAAGTGAGTTCTCTTGCTTGGTTAGCCTGAAACCTACCAGTCTGGGGTGGCCTGCCTCTCTCCTTGGTTTCTTTTTGCACTCTGTATATGGGTACCTGTTTGTGAGCCAGCAACTATACTTGATTCCTTTTTGTAAGCAATGATGGAACGAGTACAATTTTAATTTCTCCATTTTCACTTCTTTCTATTATTTTGCCATGCAGTTTTTCTGTTGAATATATTTTGTATTAATGTTACTTTTGTATCTTTAATATGCCATAATTACCTAATTTATTACACCTGTAGGATATCTTTTGCTAACAGGTGATGAGATGAAAAAGTCCATGCATATTCACTGCCTCTCTTCTTCCATTTCCCTATCAGCTTTCTTTACATATTCTTTTTGTCCATTTATATTCTCTTTTGTATAGCTTCCAGATTATTTTAATTTTATGATAAAATGAATTCAATACTCATTCATTCTTGTGCCACAATTTTTCATTTAATTCTTTGGTAATTCCTATAGAAAAGTCTTGAAGTATATTTTAATTTTTCATTAAAAATTTTTTCTCTTGTCTTTATATTTGGACCAGAGTTTTGTTATGTCTTATATATCCCAGTTTCTTCAGACTTTTTTCTTCATTGCTTTGTAGTCTTCTCACATTAAGAATTGCTTTGGAAAAGTCTGAAGTCTGTTAAATTTTTAGCTGTTTTCTGATAATGTTTTTTGTTGGTTGTGCAAACTATACTCAAATTTGAAATTTGACAGTTTTTAGTAGATTATGTTTTTCTGTTGATTGTATATATAATTTAAGTACATTCATGTTCTAGTTTTTGGTTGTGTTGTCTTTCTTAGCATTTCTTCACATGTTTTGGAGTTTTGTTCAAAAGGTTAATTTTGAATTGATGTTTCTTCACATTTCTCTTCTGTTCCCACGCTTCCCTTCCTATGGGTTTAGTGATGGACTTTTAGGACTGCAGTCCATGAGCAGGTCTCATTATTCATTTTGTGGCTCCTGCTTCTAAGTGATATTGGAGAATTCACAGCTGTGATCATTGAGCCCTTGGAGTGCTTGGTTAGTTTTTGGTTGAGAGACTTTGCCTGTATTTTTGATGTCTCTAGGCTTTAAGTGACTATGATTTCTCACAATTGAGACTTGGCACTCAGTACTGCATATTTACATGGTAGGCAATATTGACCATTTGCACCAGATAATTCTTTGCTGTGGGGGACTTTTTCTGTCTATCTGTGTGACAGAATGTTTCACAGACTCTCTAGCCTCTATACACCAGATGTGAGTAGCATCTTCACATCCCCAGTTCTGACAATCAGAATACTTCCTGTCACTGCCAAATGTTTCCTGTGGGACAAAAGCACCCCCAATAGAGAACCACTGTTTTAGGCAAGTGGTGGGAATTTATTTTAATTTTTTATCCAAAAAGGGAAATAGCCCCACCAAAGTCTTTTGCTTCAAGTAATAGCCTGGTTTCTGTCTCTTTCCCTGCATGCTGTGCATGCTAAGTCGCTTCAGTGGTGTCTGATTCTTTGCAACCCCATGGACTGTAGCCTGCCAGGCTCCTCTGTCCATGGGACTCTCCAGGCAAGAATACTGGAGTGGGTTGCCATTTCCTTCTCCCTGCATGCTAGTCACCCTTTTTTTCAGACCTAGGAGTCTACAGCTCATGACTTTAGCCTGGCTGAATGCTTTTTATTTTTACTCCTTTTCATTAAAGAAATGTTTATCTTGATTTTGAGATGTCTGTAACTATTTTTACCTTTGTGTATTATTGCTCATTGCTTGGAGCAAATAGGTTGCTTCAAAGTCAGAACTAATGGAGCTATCTTTACTGGAAATCTTCACCACTGTTTTGTTTATAGAGTGGTCAGTATGCTTGTACTCCAGTTCTGTCATCTCCAAAATAGTGGGTAAAATAAGAGTGATAAGTGAAAGCTGGTATCATGTTCTTGAGTTATGATACTCCTCTGCCCACCATCAGCCATTTCACCCACCATTCCCAACATGCTAGATTGTCCCTATTAGTACACAAAAGCTCTTATTCTGGTTTAACCAAAATACCCCATGTAATCTGCCCTTGACCTATCTCTCTGACATCATCTGGTAACCACTACAATTACAGGAGGATCCTTTCTCTTTCTGCCAAGTTAAGCTTTTTCTTTTTTTTATTCATACATATACCCATCTTTAATTTTCCAAAGAAAATTGTACAACTTTGCATAGATTGCTTTCAACAAAGGATTAGTTTATACATTTAAAAAAAGATGGTAGGGGGCAGAGATTAACTGAAAAAAAAAAAAAAAAAAAAGAACCCAAAGACTATTTCTAGAAAAGTTACAAGTTCATTCCATTTTAGAACACTGTGGGATCTTTCAATATTCTTGTTCAATTTGCTTCTCTTGGTTACTTAAATGTCAGTTTAAATATCACCTTCAGCAGAGGTAACTATCCAATCAAACATATCTGCTCAATTATTCTCTTACATTGCCCTATTTTGGTTCTCTCTGTATAAGCTTCTGCTCACCAATATTCTCTTACATACACATTTGTTTGTTTTTCATTTCTTTCTACTATAATGTAAACTCCATGAGGGCAAAGACCTCCTAGTTCTTGTTTAGTGTACTATATTTTTAGTGACACCAATAAACCTGACACATAGAAATAAATCATATTTACTGAATAATAAATGTAAAAATGCTATGCTTGAATACTGTTGATCTGTTTCTTTAGTAAAATGATCCTGAAAGGAGACTTGAAGTACCCTCTCATTCTCAACAAAGTTTTTAAAGTAATTGCTTAATAAATACATTAAATGTGACATCAGTCCCATTTTGTCATATCCTAGGCCCATTTTCATGGGGAAATTAGCGAATGATCTCCGGTGTAGAATGCCTTACAAAGATAATGTTATCTAAGAGACACGCTTAAATGCTATTTGAAATTGCTTCAGTAGTTGGTGGCTGGCTCTTTTGAACTTCATTTAGAGGTCACATATTTATTCTTCAGGGCACTGTATGTTGAAGCATCTAATTGGACTTAAAAGTTTTATCTTTTTCCTATTTATAAAAATTACTAATTATAAAAAGAATAAATTCTTCTAAGGAGCTAGCTTGAAAAATATGTGTGTGCTTATTAGAGAATAGATTAGATCATGCATACTTTCAGTTCAGTTCAGTTGCTTAGTCATGTCTGACTCTTTGTGACCCCATGGACTGCAGCACGCCAGGCTTCCTTGTCCATCACCAACTCTCGGAGCTTACTCAAACTCCGGTCCATCAAGTTAGTGATGTCACCAACTGTCTCATCCTCCGTCGTCCCCTTCTCTTCCTGCCTTCAATCTTTCCCAGCACCAGGGTCTTTTCCAATGAGTCATTCTTCTCATCAGGTGGCCAAAGTATTGAAGTTTCAGCCTCAGTATCAGTCCACTTCCTTTAGGATGGACTGGTTGGAACTCCTTGCAGTCCAAGGGACTCTCAAGAGTCTTCTTCAACACCACAGTTCAAAAGCATCGATTCTTCAGCGCTCAGCTTTCTTTATAGTCCAACTCTCTCATCCATACATGACTACTGGAAAAACCATAGCTTTTTTCTAGATGGACCTTTGTCAGCAAAGTAATGTCTCTGCTTTTTAATATGCTGTCTAGTTTTTCTTCCAAGGAGCTAGCATCTTTCAATTTCATGGCTACAGTCACCATCTGCAGTGATTTTGGAGTCCAAGAAAGTAAAGTCTGTCACTGTTTCCATTGTTTCCCCATCTATTTGCCATGAAGTGATGGGACTGGATGCCATGATGTTTGTTTTCTGAATGTTGAGTTTTAAGCCAGCTTTTTCAGTCTCTTTCACTTTCATCAATAGGCTCTTTAATTCCTCTTTGCTTTCTGCCATAAGGGTGGTGTCATCTGTATATCTGAGGTTATTGATATTTCTCCAGGCAATCTTGATTCTAGCTTATATTTCATCCAGCCCAGCATTTTGCATGATGTACTCTGCATGTAACTTAAATAGACAGGGTAATGATATGCAGCCTTGACATATTCCTTTCCCAATTTGGAGCCAGTCTGTTGTTCCATGTCCAGTTTTAACTGTTGCTTCTTGACCTGCATACAGGTTTCTCAGGAGATAGGTCAGGTGGTCTGGTATTCCCATCTCTTTAAGAATGTTCTATAGTTTGTTGTGATGCACCCAGTCAAAGACTTTGGCATAGTCAATAAAGCAGAAGTAGATGTTTTTCCGGAACTCTCTTGCTTTTTCCATGATCCAACAGATGTTGGCAATTTGATCTCTAGTTCCTCTGCCTTTTCTAAATCCAGGTTGAACATCTGGAAGTTTTCAGTTCACGTACTGTTGAAGCCCGGCTTGGAGAATTTTGAGCATTGTTTTGCTAGCATGTGAGATAAGTGCAGTTGTGCAGTAGTTTGAACATTCTTTGGCATTGCCTTTCTTTGGGATTGGAATGAAAAGTGACCTCTTCCAGTCCTGTGGCCACTGCTGAGTTTTCCAAATTTGCTGGCATATTGAGTGCAGCACTTTCACAGCATCATCTTTCAGGATTTGAAATAGCTCAACTGGAATTCCATCACCTCCATTAGCTTTGTTTGTAGTGATGCTTCCTAAGGCCCACTTGACTTCGCATTCCAGAGTGTCTGACTCTAGTTGAGTGATCACACTATGGTGGTTATCTGGGTCATTAAGATCTTTTTCATATAGTTCTTCTGTGTATTCTTGCCACCTCTTCTTAATATCTTCTGCTTCTGTTAGGTCCATACCATTTCTGTCATTTATTGTGCCTATCTTTGCATGAAATGTTCCCTTGGTATTTCTAATTTTCTTGAAGAGATCTCTAGTCTTTCCCATTCTATTGTTTTCCTCTATTTCTTTGCACTAATCACTGAGGAAGGCTTTCTTATCTCTTCTTGCTATTCTTTGGAGCTCTGCATTCAGATAGGTGTATCTTTCCTTTTCTCCTTTGCCTTTAGCTTCTCTTCTTTTCTCAGCTATTTGGAAGGCCTCCTTAGACAATCATTTTGCCTTTTAGCATTTCTTTTTCTTAGGGATGGTCTTAATCAATGACTCCTATACATGCATGCTTTAGTTACCAGCTTTGTTCCAAATATTTTTGTGGTATTTTAACAAAGAAGTGTCTCAAGAAGAGAAAGGTATATGGGCCTGTGAAAACGAGGTTGTCAAGCCAAGAAGTTAAATCTGTATTTCAGTTGATTTATCTGGAAAATGGTACTAATAATACTTAATCTCTTCTGACTTTAGATGATGACTGTGATAATAAAATTAAATAAATGTATAAGTGCTTTGAACACAGCATGGTAAAAATGCAAGTTATTACTAGTAGCCACAACAAAATGACCACAGTAATATTGAGTTAGCTTTAGGATATTAAATAAAGGCTGTAATTCCATGGGTGGCATTTCCTTTCTGTCCTTTGAGAGATGATGTCATTGTTTTGAAGAGCTCAAGGACCCATAGCCCTCCATATTCTCAGTATATACTGAATACCATTTGGTGGGCCAGCAGTTGATAATGATAACCGCTTGGTAACCATAAGTAGTGTCTTCCTCCTTATTACTTTCATTGGTAAAGTTTGTTTCAGCTTTACAACTTAGTTTTAAGAATGCTGATTACAGTGCTGAGAGTGCCTCATATTTCCTATTCAATTCTTTCCTTCTTTTCTTCTTTCTGGCAGTATGAGTTTAAACTTGTTCCCAAAGGTTTTGAGTGAAGCTGATATGACTGGATTTGGTTTTGGAATTTAGACAGTAATCAAGAGTAGAAAAGTTACTGCCAGAAGTCTTAATTAGAATATATTTTATCTGCAGCAAACTCTAGATGTAGACTGTGCCCTCAGCAGTGCTCTTCTGTGATGTAGAACTGTTTGACAGAAAAGACGTCATGGATTCTTATGTATAAAGATTGCATTTTGTTTTATAACTCAGTGGTATATCCATACAGCTTCCAAACAGATGAGTTAGTTCAGTAAACACCTGGAAAAACTATGAAAATAATGATACTAATAATGTGAGTTTCTCCTACTTTGTTCTTGCCAGTACACACACTTACAAACATATATGTAATTTTTAGACAGTTGAGAAGGTTAAGCTAAAGGTGAAAATTCTTTTTTCTAAAGGTGTTCTCTGAAGGAGTCTGGATGGCAAAAATGAAACAATATCTGTGGATTGTCTTTTCACTCCCTTGATAGTGTGATTTTAAAAATAATTGAGATATAATTGATATAACATTATATTGACTTCAGGTATACAACATAATGATTTAATAATATTTTTACATATTGAGAAATGATCACCACAGTAAGTCTATTGATAGCATGCTTTGAACAAAACATTTTAATTTTGATAATGTCTGCTTTGTCTAATTTTTCTTTTTTGCTTGTGTTTTTGGTTTTCATTTCCAAGAAACCATTGCCAAATCAAAGATAAAAGAGATTTACTCTGAAGATTTGACTAAGAGTTTTATGGCCTTAGAGATTCTTCCATTTCAGTCTATGATTCATTTTAAGTTAATATTTATATACTTTGTGAGGTTAGGTCACAATTTTATTCTTTTGCATGTATATTCAATTATTTCCATGCCATTCTCACCCTCTTCCCCTTCATTGAATGACCCTTGCAAAAAAGGTGAGAAATTATTTCTGTTCTCTCAATTCTATTGATATATGTTTATCTTGACTACTGTAGCTTCATGATAAAATCTCCCAGCTTTTTTGAGATAATAGACATATAACATTATGTGAGTTTGAGGTGTACAGTATGATAACATGATACATGTATATGTTGTAAAATAATTACCACAGTAAGGTTAGTTAGCACATCTATCACCTAATGTAATTATTGTTGTCTTTTGTTGTGAGAACATTTAATATTTATTCTCTTAGCAGTTTTCAAGTATATAATACAGTATTGTTAATTACAGTCACCATGCTTTACATTAGACCCCTCAGAACTTATTTATCTTATAAATGGAAATTTATACCTTTTGACCAACATCTCCCTACTTTTCCCAACTCCCAGTCCCTGGCAACCACTATTCTACTCTCTGTTTCTATGAATCTGGCTTTTAACATTTAGTATAGTATTTGTCTCTCTGTCTGACTTATGTCATGTAGCATAATTCACTCAAGGTTCATCCATGTGGCCACATGTTGAAGGACTTTCTTCCTTCTTATATATAAATATTTTTTCTTTAGCAGATTCTTTACCAGCTGAGCTGCCACGGAAGCCACATGCTATTTGTCTTTCTCTGTCTGACTTATGTCACATACCATAATCCACTCAAGGTCCAGGCATGTTGACACATATGGTAGGATTTCCTTCCTTCTTATGAATGAATAATATTCCTTTATAGGTATATGTATATATGTCACATTTTCTTTATCCATTCATCTGTTGATAAACACTTAGATCATTTGCATGTCTTGGCTGTTGTGAATAATGTTGTGATGAACATGGGGTGAAGATATCTCCTTGAGATTGTAATTCCATTCCTTTCAGAAATATATCCCACAATGGATTGTTGGGTCATATGGCAGTTCTAGTTTTGTGAGGGACCTCCATACTGTTTTCTATAATGGCTACATCAATTAACATTCTCACCTTCAGAGCCCCAGGTTTCCCTTTTCTCCATATCCTTAACATCAACATCTGTTATCTCTTGTCATTTTGATAATACCCATTCTAACATATGCGATGTGATATATCAATATGGCTTTGATTCCCATATAATTAATGATGTACAAGCTCTTTTCAAGTACTTATTGGCCATTTGTATGTCTTCAGGTCCTCTGCCCACATTAAATTGCATTGTATTTGTATGTGTGTGTGCTGTTGAGTTTTATAAGTTTGTAATGCATTTTGAGTATTAACCCCTTGTCAGCTATATGGTTTACTAATATTTTCTCCCATTCTGTAGGTTGATTCTTCATTTTGTTGATTTGTATTGCTGTGCAGAAGGATTTTTAATTTTATATAGACCCATCTGTTTGTTTTTGTTTTTGTTGCTTGTGCATTTTGTGCATATACAAAAAAAATGTTCTCATATTCAAAAAGTTGTTCCCAAGACTAATATCAAGGAACTTATTCTCTGTGTTTTCTTCTAGACATTTTTTTTTAAAAATTTTCTGAATGTTGAGTTTTGTTTTGTTTTGTTTTCATTTATTTTTATTAGTTGGAGGCTAATTACTTTATAATATTGTAGTGGTTTTTGTCATACATTGACATGAATCAGCCATGGATTTACATGTATTCCCCATCCCAATCCCCCCTCCCACCTCCCTCTCCACCTGATTCCCCTGGGTCTTCCCAGTGCACCAGGCCTGAGCACTTGTCTCATGCATCCAGCCCATCTTAAGTATATAATTCATTTTCAGTTAATTTTTGTGAGTTGTGCATGACAGAAGTTCAATTTTATTCTTTTGCATGTGGATATTCAGTTTTCTCAACATCATTTATTGAAAAGACTTTTCTCTGTTGTGTATTTTTGGTGGCTCCTTTATTATTTGACCTTATAAACATGGATTTGTTTCTGGGCTTTCAGTCTGGTTCCATTGGTCTATGTGTTTGTTTTCGTGCCATTACCATACTGTTTTCATTATGATAGTTTTGATGTATACTTTGAATTCAGAAAATGTGGTATTCTCAGATTTATTCTTCCTTCTCAAGATTGCTTTGGCTATTTGAGGTCTGTACAAATAGCCATTTGGCTATTTATTTTGTACAAATTTTAGGATTGTCTTCTATTTCTATGAAAAAAATACCACTGGAAGTTTGATAGGGATTTCATTGAATCTATGGATGGCTTTGAGTTATATGCACATTTTAACTATATTAATTCTTCTGATCTATGAACAAGGAATATCATTCCATTTGTGTCTTCAGTTTCTTTTATCAATGTCTTATAGTTTTCAGTGTGTATGTCTTTCATCTCCTTGGTTAAATTTATTCCTAAGTATTCTATTGTTTTTTAAACTATCATAAATAGGATCATTTTCTTTATTACTCTTTCAGGTATTTTGTTGTTAGTGTTACAAATTCAACATTTTTTGTATGTTGATTTGTATCCTGCAACTTTACTGAATTTGTGTATTAGTTCTAAGAATAGATAGAACATTTAGGGTTTTCTACATATAGGATTATGTCATTAGCAAACATATAATTTTACTTCTTTTTTTCCCCAATTTTCATGTCGTCTTCTTGCTAATTACCAATTGCTCTGCTCTGGCTAACATTTCTGTTATTATGTTGAACAGAGTCATGAGAGTGGACACGTCTTGTTTCTGGTCTCACAGGAAAAGCTTTCAGCTTTTCACCATCTGATATGATATATATAGGTTTGTCATATATGGCCTTTATTATGTTGAGGTATGTTATATCCAATTTGTTGAGAGTTTTAATCATGGAATAATTTGTTTTCTTCATCTACTGAGAGCATCTTATCAATTTTATCCTTCATTCTATAATGTGTATGCTTGTTTCTTTGCATATATTGAGTCCCACTTGTTCATACACCCACTTGGTGTATGATCCTTTTTATACAATATTGAATTGGATTTGTTTGTATTCTGCTGAGAACTTTTCCATCCATATTCATTGTGGGTATTGACTATAGTTTTCTTCTCTTGTAGTGTCCTTACCTGGCTTTTAGTATCAGAGTAATTATGGCCTTGCAAAATGAGTTTGGAAGTGTTCCCTCCTTTTCAATTTCTAGAAGAGTTTGAGAAGGACTGGCATTAATTCTGTTTTAAATGTTTGGTAGAATTTGCAAGTAAAGCCACCTAGCCCTGGGTTTTTCTTTGTTGGATATTTTTGATCACTGATTCATTCTCCTTAGTCATTATTGATATGTTCAGATTTTCTATTTCTTCCTGATCCACTCTTAGTAAGTTGTATATTTCTAGACATTTATTAATTTTCTTCTAGGTTATCTACCTAGTTTTCCACCTATAATCCAAACTGGTTATACACCAGTTTTGTGTGTAATTGTTCATAGTAACCCCTTTTAATCCTATTCTTGGTGGTGTTGATTGTTATGTCCCTTCTTTCACTTATAATTTTATTTGATTCTCTTTTCTTTTTTCTTGATTAAGTCTAGATGAAGTTTTAGGTAGAAGATTGTACTAATAATTTTGTTTATCAAAAAAAATCAGCTCAGTTTCATTGATTTTTGTTATATTGGTTTTCTACTCTCTATTTCATTTGTTTCTGCTTGCTGCTTCTAAGAATATATGGGAGGAACTAACATAAAGTAGGTAGAAATCTAAATTTTTAAAAATGTCAACCAATTAATAACTCTAAGAAAAAAAAGGAATTGCATGAGAAAAAATGCATAATAGTATACTAGTTGGTTAGCAATAAACAATATTTATGCAATAGTGATGATGTAATTCATAAATATTAATTTTAGCAGAGGTAAACTAACTATATCATAGAAAGGAGGGTAAATGAGAGTGGTAGTAAAAAAAAGTTAATATATCTATTACAATAGGAAATGGATTATTTCCTATTTGTACAAAGCAAGTTATAACAGTTTGACCACATTAATTGGCAGTATGAAGAGAAACATCGAAAGAAACAGCTGAGGATTTGAAAAGGAGCCTCTCTTGGAATAAGGGCTGGGGTGGAAGCAGCTTTTCATTGTGAGCCTTATAGAATAATTTTACTTCATAACATAAAATATATATTTTTAAAAAACCCATCTTAAGTAATGTAGATTCATTTCTACCTCTTACAGTTTGATTCTTAGTGGAATCATTGTCATCATTATCATTATCATCATTTTCATCATCATCAGTAACATCTGTATAACTTACAGGCATAAAATTTTCCCACATTTATCATTTCCATTTCCATCCATCTTCATTAGTCTGTGAGTTCAGTAGAACATATTTTGGTATCTCCCAGTTTTACCATAAAGAAATTTAGACAATGAGACTTGCTGCAAGTTGAAAAATTAGTAAGTGGTAAGTCAGTAACTAACAAGTGATAATCCTTAAATTCAGAATGTTTCAGAATGACTTCTTTACATCATAACTATATCCCTCCACAGTCCTTTACTAGTAATATAGAGATTAATATTTGTATTTTAACTTACCTTGGAAATATGTAAGAACTTTACATAGAGTTCATGTACTAGAACCTCAAAATTTTATCCATTTCTTCTCTGGTGGCTCAGTTGGTAAAGAGTCTGCCTGGAATGTGGGAGACCCAGGTTCAATCTCTGGGTCGGAAAGATCCCCTGGACAAATGGCAACCCACTCCAGCCTGGAGAATTCCAAGGACAGAGGAGCCTGCTGTGCTGCAGTCCATGGGATCACAAAGAGTTGGACACAACGGAGTGACTAACTCTTTCTTTCAATGGGTAAGAAAATAATTGGGGAAAAAGCATTTTAATTTTTTTTTTCCATTTTTCTTTTATTCTCTCAAAAAACTCTTGGCACAAAAACACACTGGCAATGGCTGTCACAGGTTTTCTAAAAAATCACTTTAGAGAACTTCATTATTTCTATTAATACAACTGCTATTAATAACAACAATAATCATGTTGTGCCCTTCTCCACAGCCTCTTGTCCAGGGATCTCAGAATGCTTTTCAAACATTAATTAAAAATCCTCTCATCATCCCTGTGAGTTCCTAGGGCAAGGAGAGAGGAGGAAATGATATCTGCTCTGATGTTAATTAAGCTCTCCCTTGGCTTGCAAACTAAGTAAATAGCTTTTCTTCCCCCTCTGCCCTCCCCGCCGCCCCCCCCCCCCCCATTAACAAACAAGCTCGCTCTCTACGATGATGATCACAGATATTCACAAGTGAGGGGAGAGATGACTTCCACTGGGTGCTGAGGGAGGGACTGACATACTTGCCAGACTTGGCTGCCAAGGCTTTACTTTCTAACAGTGGTTTCCAAAACCTGGGCCATCAGCAGCATCGCCTTAGGAGCTTTGCAAATATACCTGTATGTGGGCCATTAATACCACCTTTATACAGGTCTGATTTCATAGATAAGGAATAGGGTTCAGGAATCTGTGTTTTCAAAAATTTCCCTCTACATTTTGAGGATAGTCATGTTTAAGTGGCATTTTTACTATTGGTTTCTTTCAAATAGTAAAGATGTCTTTTCTTGCCCTTTGCTTTCTTCCTGTTTAATAGTTTGAGAATATGCATGTATAGACCAGAGGTTCTCAAACTGTGATCCTTGGATCTTTTTCTAATCTGAAGTACCTGGGAAACTTGTTAACCATACAGGTGTGTTGAAATACATTGTTCTTGCACAAGTTTATATGTTTCTCAGGGAGATAAAACTTATTACTACCTCTAAGAAGTGAACAATGCCATCTCAGAAGCTGTGAAGATAGTAATAAATCTCTGGGCTTATGGGCCCTCAACACTGTGAATATAAAGCATGTGTGGATACTCTGTGTTAGCCTCTATGTACATTACTCCAGCATTCATAGGGGTTTAGTTCTGTAAGCATATAGGGGACAACTCTTTCTTATCTGGCTTATACAGAGTTGGGGAAACTGAGTCTCAGTTCACTGATGAGTGCCATCTCCTGCAGGCCTGAGAGCACCTTTCCCATCTCAGCATCCCAAGCTCCTCCTGCATCACAGAATGACGCAGACCACCCACCTGTAAGCTTGTTGCTTGTCTGTCATTTGGAGTCCCTTGTTTTTAACAATGTTGGCTAACAACAGAAGCCTGATGTTGGAAAATGTTATTCTCCAAGTCTCTGAAGGGGAAGAAAAGGAAATAAGCTGAGATAAGATATTTGCCATGTTGGTAAACTGCCTTCTTTCCCTATTTTTGGTCTCTTTGTTCTTATCCTCTGGTTTCTGTGGTTGACCCTGCTTGCTGGCATGACAGGGACCAGCTGACGGACAAGGAGGCTGAAGTGTTTATTCAGAGAACTAGAGACATTTACGCATGACATGAAAGACTGCTTGTTAAAAATCATAGCACTTTGTCTACATTTTATGTCCAACGATGTATAAACCTTTCACAGACCCTTTCTTATAATTTGGAAGACTCTTCCTTCCAGACTATTCCCTGGGACAATTTAATAAGCCATAATGTTATGGGTGGAGACGCAGGGTCAGCTGTTCATTTCTTATGATCCAGCATGTCATTAGTGAGGATGGGACTAGAGATCCCAGGGGGTCCTGTAACCCCATGGACAATGGACCACTTGTGTTAGTAGCCTGTGGTCATTCTTTTTTGGATGATGGTAGCAGGGGCTTTGGTCGTCGAATGTACGGTCTGTAGAAAGGGAATGCCTCTTTGCTTCCTCTAGACGGTGAAGAGAAAGGTGCTAATTAATTGAGAAACCATAAAAGGGAGTAACTGCCATTTCTCATAGCATATCATCCTTGTGTGGGCAAGTCTACCAGTAGCATTTTACACATAAGAAAACCAAGATTCAAAGAATTAAGTATCTTGCAGAGCTGTGAGTGGAATTGATTCTTACACACCTTTATCCTTTTTATGCTTTCTTAATATCTAGAAAAATGTTTGCTCACAAAACAAAGGCAAGTATCTCTTAAAGTCCACACTCTCCCCATGCACCATACCTCATTGCCTGCCCACACAGAATGTTCTTAGGTGGTTTGTTGAAGTAAACAGAACTCTTTTTTTTATCCAGTTGCGTTAGCACTAGTAGCAGTGAATCGTTCAGAAAGAATGCACTCATGAGTGTTTTTCATCTATCCCAGAATTTAAAAAAAAAAACAAAACAAACTAAAGCATTTGTACACTCTGGCAGAGCCCTGGGGCTCGTTGTCCTGAGCGCAGGTCTACAACTGGGATGCTCATGCATTTCTAGTCTCTGCCAGACCACCGCTTCTGGTGAACAGAGGGTGAGTCATGGAATCGTTCTGTGCCTTCCTTCCACCTCCAGCAAAGCAGGGTAATTAGAGCTTGTCACTGATTCTATGTCAAAAGGGTGTGGTGATGGTAACCTTGTAATTATGGGGTTCTGGGAAAATATTAAAATAAAAAAAACCTAAATAGCAGTAATATATCACTGCTCATCCCAGGTTGGAGATTGGCTTATTGAGTTGGAGAATTTGCCGCCCAGCAAATGGTTACCACTTGGAGGATTTTAAGTCTGGAATGTTAGTATGTTAGTGCTGGAAGGAATTCCTGGAGATTACCTAGTGTGAACCCCACAGTTGCAGCTGAAGAAGCAGAAACCTGGAGTGGGGCAGGGATTGTATCAAGTCACACAGTGAGCTGGAGGCAGAACCCAGGTCTCCCGCCTCCTGCCGTGGGCCCCCTTTTCCTCCTCTGTCTTTGACCATCCTGCTGCTTTGGGGGAGGCTCTGACTCCTGTCTGGAGAGGGGGGCTGCAGGTGATGGGAGGCTCAGTATGCAACAGCTGCTGGAGGCTGCCTTTCAGGTCGGACACACACCATTCACTTTGAGCTGAAAACCCTCATTCAAACACGACCGGGTGAGCCAGGCAAACCAGATGGGTAATTGACTGGAGTGTGTAGGGAGATGGTGGAGAGTGTGGTTCACTGGGTGCCCAAGGAGGTTTGGCACATTATCGTTCCAGCCATCCAGAATATGAATGACCAAACTCCAGCGGTCTGATCCTGTCAGATTAGTCTTAATTAATATAGCTATGCCTCAGCTAAACTGTACCCTGTACTTTTTACACATCAGCTTGCAGAGACAACTTGCAGAGGAAATTTGGTTGAGGGAGTTGGGAAGAGATGTTAGAGAAACTGTACAAGTAGTATTATCATTACTTTTATGGAAAAAAATCATTAAACCCTATTTTCTTCCTTCCTTCTTTCCTCTGTCCATCTCTCCCTTGCAACTTCCTACTTTCTGCACAGATTTTATTTAGTGTCCATTATGCTCTAGATGGGCTTCCCAGCAGGTGGTGCTAGTGGTAAAGAACCCACCTTACATAAGAAATGTCAGGAGACATAAGAGATGTGGGTTCGATCCCTGGGTCAGGAAGATTTCCTCGAGGAGAGCATGGAAACCCACTCCAGTATTCTTGCCTGGAGAAGAATGGACAGAGGAATGTGGTGGGCTATGGTGCATAAAGTTGCAAAGAGTCAGACATGACTGAAGTGACTTTGCATGCATGCATGCATGGTCTAGATAGTCTAGGCTCTAAATATAGTGATGAAAAATATATACAAAGCCTCTGGGCCAGAGAGGGCTGAGAGATGAAAGAAAGCAAGTGAACTATAAGAAAATGAGCAAGACAGATTTTTCTATCTTGGGAGTGATCAGTGCTCTGAAGAAATGAAAGCAGGGTGATACAGTGCAGACCAATGGGACCTCTGTGAAGATGGAACTTGAACTGCAATGAGAAGGAGCCAAGCATACAGATCTAGGAGCAGAGTCTCCCCTGCAGAGGGTAATAGCAAATACAGAACCTTGAGGTAGAGAAGCTTTGTGAGTTTGAGGAAGAAAAGCAGAGCTATTTGGGCTGGGGTATAATGAACTAGGGAGAGAGTGGTAGGTCCTAAGGCTGGAAAGTTGGAACTGGGTCATGTCATACTGGTTTTTTTGTAGGTGGTGATAAGGACTTTAGATTTTGTTCTAAGTGCAAAGGGAAATAAGTGATGGGACTTAAAGAGTGTGTGTGTGTTGGGAGTGTGTTGTGTTACATGAGAGGATTTGTATTTTTAAAAGATAGCTTAGATTTTTGTGTGTGTGAAAGCAAAGCTTCTACAGTCATGGAAATTATCTCTCTTGAAGAAGACCAAAACAATTTTGCAGGTGATGATGATTGAAAGTTCTGGTGCAGGAGAGATTAAAAGGAGTGGGTGGATTTAAAATCTATTTTGGAGATGAATCTTACATAATATTTTAAAGGACTGCATGTGAGTGAGGAGGGATGAGGGGAAGAGAGGACTCAAAATGATGCTAAATGTTGTATCTGAGCACCAGGATGTTGGTGAAGATATTGGTGGTGGGAGAGTGCCAAAGTTGCCAATGTTGGAGACAAAATCAAGGAAATCAAGATTCTGTCTGGCCATTTTAGGATTAATAAGATGATTAGCTATTCAAGTGGACATGTCAGTCATAGGATTATTAATTAGTTTAGAGTTCAGAGCTCAATGAGGAGGTGTGATGGAGATACAAATTTGATAGTCTCCCACAGGTGGTATTTAAAATCACAGAATATGTAAAAACTGGCCAAAGAAAACACTGGAGCTGGAGAACAGTGGAGCCTTGGAGAAACCCTGGCACACTCTAGCTTCTCAAGTTTGAATTGAAGGGAGGGGACAGAAAGAAACAAGAGGAAGTGATTAGTGTATAAGGTAGAAAAACAGAAAAATGTGGAATCACAAAAATTAAGGGTGTGTTTTAAAGAGGATTGAATGGCCATTGGTGTCTAAGCTTGCCAAGAATTTGAGTAAGATGAACAAATATAGAAGTACCAAGTAAATTTGGAAACATGGTGGCCTTTGACAAGTCCCAGTAAACTTGACAAGAAGAATCAATTGTGTGGAAAAGATAATGAGTCCAGAAGAGATGGCATGGCCTATAAGTTAAGTCACTCAATATTTTTTGTCATGCAAATGAGCAGAAATGTACTCCAGAAACTGGAGGTGAATCATGGGCTAGATGGAGGTTGTACAGGGTTCATAGGAGTAGATGTCATTGGGATGTAATTAAGAAGGTGCATAGGTTGATGGGAAGGATTTTGTGTAGAGGGAGAAGTTTATTACCAGGAAGTGAATAAATATCTTGAGAAGCAGACAAAGGCTGGGCCCTGGAGTATAAGTGGAGTGTAAGTGGTAGGAAAGACACATTTCATCCATTGTAATGGAGGGATAGCTACAGACAAGGGAGGAGATCCAGGGAGGTGATGGACTTGGGGAGGTAAGAGGAAGTAGGTCTCTTTAGCTGCTTCATTTTCTCAGCCAAACATGTGGCAACATCATTAGCCGAGAGTGTACATGTCTTAGAGAAATAGTAATGCTGGAGGTTTACGGAGAGAGAAGATATTAAAACTCCATTTTGGTAAGTAGGTGAGTGAATATATCCTGAACATATGTTTGGGTTGTTTAGAGACCTTTTTGACTCTCTGGTTATGATTTCCATGTACCTCTGGTTATGATTTTCAAATTTAGAGCTGACAGTGCAGTTCTGTGTTTTTCCCCTGATACCATTCAGCTTTATGGAGAGAAGCATAGATTAGGGAGATAGTTGGGTTTAACCAAGATCAGGATTTACACAGAGGAAATACTAGAGGGGAACTGGACAACAGAGTTGAGTAAGTAGCAAGTGAGTGATTATAATAATAAATCACAGGCTCTCAATAGGGTACCAACATAAGAAGTGATGGATTGGATTGGATGTATTAATGAGAGTATATGTAATTATAATGAAATGTAATAAGTATATGTATGTCTATCATAAAAGCGCTGGAAGGATCAGCAGTGGTAGTAGATGTTTTGAAGGTGGTGTGCTTATTTGATGAGAAGGAAAGGGATGTGACCATGTGAGTTGGTGGCTGAAGTGGGGTACAAGGAAAGAACACAGTGGGTGAGGCAGCTGAGGACCTGAGAAGCTGGGCTTTTGGATGGCTTAAAGAATAGGGTTGGTATTGACATCTTCAAGAAACACCACCGGACTTAGGTATTTTTAAAAAAGGAAGGTATTGATATTTTCAGTGTATAATGTGGAATTTAAAATGGAAAACCAACAAGAACCTACTCTATTGCATATGGAACTCTGTTCAATGTTTTTCGCAGTCTGGATGGGAGAGAAGTTTGGGGGAGAATGGCCATGTGTGTATGTATGGCTGAGTCCCTTTGCCGTTTACTTGAAACTGTTACAACATTGTTTGTTAATTGGCTATACCCCAAAACCAAATAAAAAGTTAAAAAAAATTAACTCAATTACATCAATGTATAATCTTGTTAACGAATGATCAGCTTATTTTTAGTGTTTTCAAAATGATTTTAAAAATTAGAGTTCTGCACTTAAAGAGGATCCTCCACCATGAAGAATTCTAACAAATATTTCCTTGAATCATCATAATTTGCCATAAAATGATAAAGGCAGTCTAGTTTCCTAAGCTGTAAGTAATTTAAGGTGATAAACTTCAAAATTAGTGCTTTTGTTAAAATATTTGGTCTAATTGTTTCATGTTATCTCTGCTTTCTGCTGACATGAGGTGATATTTTCCCCAATTAAAAAAAAAGAAAACAGACCTAATATCAGTCTCTGTGTTATACAAAGTATTGTTTCTTGATAACAGTGCTGACCTACCTCTGATTACAGTTGGTACTTAGAAACAGGTCAGTGATGCATGTGTTGAATACTGTTTCCTGTAATATACAGTCAATATATCTACTTCTCACTAACATAAGAAAGTGAATCCTGTTTAATGCAGTATTTTACTTGACTAGAAAGCTGCTTAGCATGTCAGTCTCATAAAAATCCAATCTCTTTGCAGTTAGGAGCAGCTCTCCAGTATTGTAGCAGCTACAGGGGGACAATAAAGGATAGTACAATTATATTTTCTTACAGGGGGTGACCTCTAGTGTGAAACAATGGCATTTTAGAATTCCTTGGGGTTTGAATTAACAGCACTTTACCAATTATGACAAGTTTCCTTTTTTTTTTTTTTTGTCTTCAAGACCATGGGTAATTTGTCTTGGTGTTGCTTTTTTGAGCTGTTATTTGATTTTTGAGGTCAAATGTATTTTCATCGTTTTTTGCTCTTACTTGCCTTCAGGTCCCCACCTAGAAGTCTTTACAGTTTTATTTTAAATAGGCAAGAGATCTGTCCCATATTGCTTACCTTCGTTTGTTTGATTTCATTTTCAAGCTCACAAGTGCCACACACCAACAGGTTCTTATTGTTATGTATTCCTCCTATGTCACTACAGTTATTACCTTTTATTTGAAAGCCCACCTTTCTCTGTGTCTTTGCTTTGCTGAGGCTTGTTTTGCCGGCTGCTACCAGGTAGGCTGTGTCCATAGGGGGCGCTAGAAGGCCTGGCCGAGGAGGAAGGCGCTTGCTCTTTCCTATCTGCTTCCCCTTCCTATGAGCATTTCCCCAGCAGTGGCTCTTCTTCCTGACAGTAGCAGTTCCTTTCTGTGGATGCAGCTGAATCCCCTTGCAATTGTTTTTTCAACACCCGCTAAATAGGTACACCCTTTCCAGTGTCTGTCAGCTCCATGAGACCCTTCGTTTAGGCTTCGAAGTTTCAATACTGTCAACTTCCTTTTGCTTCTCACAGGCCCTAGGGATGAGGTACTTCTTTCAATTACCACCTTTTTGATATGTTGGGACTTTCTTTTCTTTTTTTTTAAAGTTATCTAGTTACAACTTTATTCCTTGTCAAAATTCCTTATATTAAATTCTCTTTGCTAAAATTAACTAGTGTGATTTCTAGTTCCTGATCTGGCCCTGACTGCTATTATACTTCGGTTTTCTATTTCTTAATATGTATGTAATAAAAAGCACCCTTTAAGTCTTGAGTCCTTACTCTCAGCTTCATCATGAAGTTTAATGTGAGATGCACAGTACATTTACATTTACATATCTTCTTTTGTGTACAGAACACCAATCTTCTGTTTCTTATCCATTTTTTCAAGTATGTGTTTAATATCTAAAATGAGGAAGGTTGGAAGTTTTTTAATTGAGTGGCTTGAGAAAAAAATATTCAGAGAAGCTGTTTCTAGGTTTCAAGCAGTGTGTAAGGGAAGACAGGGCAATAACTGTGATACAAGGTAAGAAATGATAATAGCTATAAGAGAGGCATATTCTACCTTTAGTTAGGAGCTCTAAATATGGAAATATTTCTTTAGCTGGAACGTGAGGGAGGGCTTTTAGGGTGGCCCTTGGTTGGGAAGGGCAGGGGAAAACCAAAGTATGGGAAAATTAAGCAGATAAGGAAGGATATGGATGACTTAAGAATTGACTACAGTTAATGATGCATAAAGTTAAACAGCTGGATCATTAATACGAAGCTGGCTCCCAGAGGGTCTTTGGTGTTGGGCAAAAGAACCTGGACTTTCATACAAAAGCATTACGAGGGTTCAAAAGGTTTTGATGAAAAAAGAAAAATTAGAGTCACTTTAAGGAAAGGCAGTCTGATGGTATTGGAGAAATCTGACTGGAAAAGGCAGATGCTGATACCTAATAGTCATTTGAATGATACTGCCAAGGACTGGTGGGAGGTACAAAAAGCATCCCCTTGCTGGTAGGAAAGGAGGGGTTACCTACGTTCAGTGTTAATGTACTGAATTTACAGAATTCATCAACTGGAGGAATTTGAGCAGCTGGGGGAAGGGAGAAACCAAATTCCTGTGGAAGTTTTGAGCTGTGTTATCTGTAAGGATAAAAGTTCTATTGACAAAAATATAAACATGGCGTAGGAACAGGAGAGTCAGCAGGAAGCTGGACTTGATGAATGAAAGTGTCTATAGGACATTCAGGAAGAATCATCTTACTTCTTTTTGGAATGTAAGACTCTAGACTGGGAGGGAAGGTAGGGTCTGAGGTGCAGATTTGGCTGTCTCTAAAATACAAGTGGTAGGTGAGTCACGTAATTGGATGAGATTGACAAAGGCGGAATTATAGACAAGGACAGATTCAGGGATAGTGATATTTACAGCAGGGATTGACACATTGCAGCCTGTGGGTCTAGTTTGGTCTACCACCTTTTAGTGTAAATAAAGTTTTATTGGAACACAGCTATGCTCTTGAATTTACATACTGTCAGTGCTGCATTTGCCCTACAAGGACAGTGTGCTAACAGCAGACACTGTATGGCCCTCAGTGCCGGAAATACTTCCAATCTACCTTTTATAGAAAACATTGACTAATCTCTGATTTAGGCAACCTGGAAATTATTAGAATCCAGAGGAGCACTGGTCAAATATTAGAAGTTAAAAAAAAAAAGATACATCACAAAAGGCAAAGAAAACTTTCAGAAGGCAAACTGAAGGAATTAACAACATCAAATCTGGCAACAGCATTTCCCAAAAGATACACAGAGAAAATGAGTTATAGGTATTTGAAGAGATATTGATCTTCTTAGCCCATCCCAGGCTGGGGTGGTCTTGGGCTCACCAGTCTTCAGGACTTAAAGTAGAGTTGGGTAAGTTTAGCAAGTAATAATAAATGACACCCAATTAAATTTGAATTTCATATAAAAAACAAATGCATATTTTTAGTACAGTAAGTTCCATGCAGTGTGAGCATTACATGGGTATCCTGTATTTTTTCTGGCAAATGTAGCTTGAGCAACCTCATCCAGGACTTAAAGGGAACTGATTGAATGAGGAGGTCTGATCATCATCCCAGCAGTGAAAACAGGTAGCAAAGATGGTGGGCAAAACAGCATTTGCCATTCTGCTAGGATACTCTGACCACGGATCAGAAAAGGTATTATCATTGAGTAGCTGCCATGTCTGAGTTTATGAATGGGTTCATGTTTCATGAGCCCAAAGAGGGTTGGGGTCTTCTGACTAACGTAGCTATCAGGGTCAACTCTGAACCCCAATTTCACACCAAAGACTTTTATTCTTTGTAAACAGCAGTTGCTGTTCACTCTTAGTAACAAATTGAGGTACATGATGATAGCTCCAACAGTGTGTGTGCAGTTCACAGATGAGGGGCTTTCCAGGTAAAGCCCCTTATTAGAGGTAAAGAATCCACCTGCCAATGCAGGAGATGTCAGAGACTCAAGTGTGATCCCTGGATTGGGAAGATCCCCTGCAGGAGGGCATGGCAACCCACTCCAGTATTCTTGCCTGGTGAATCCTGTGAACAGAGGAGCCTGGCAGGCTGTGATCCATAGGGTCACAAAGGATTGGACACAACTGAAGTGACTTAGCATGCATGCACACACTACAAATAGGAGCTTCACCATTATTGTCAGTTATTTGGGAAGAATTATTTGATTGGATACAAAATACTTCATGAACTATTTCAATATTATTTACACAAATGAATGAAAAGATACTCATTTTTAAAAACTAGATTTTCAATCATTGCACATTTTTGGATGGTGGTAAAATTTGGTTTCAAAAATTTTATTCTTGTGTATGAACAAAGTTTCTCTTAGATGGGGATTCACAAATATTTGAAGGGTTCATTATTAAAGTCTGATAAAAAATTACAAGTAGTCATTTCAACCAAGTTCAGGTGAAATCAAAAAGGTAAAATAAGGAAATAATAATCATAATCAAATAAGGAAATAAATAATAATAAATAATAAAATAATAAGGAAATAAAAAATCAAAAAGGTAAAATATGGAAATCAAACTCAAGTTTCTTAATTAAAGTTTCTTTTTTTTTTAAAAAAGATTGGAAGTTTCACATAAATTTTGAACACTGTTGCAGGTTTGTTCCTCAGAAACTGTTGCTAAAATGGAGTTTGGGGACAGTGTATTTATTAGGGACCCACCCATGTGGAGAGAAGTGGGTAGGGTAGGATTGGGTAGAGGAGATTGTATTATGATGAGTTCAAAGCCTGGGCCAAGTCCCCCTTCCCCACAGGCAGCTCTGGAGTGCCCAAGGCTCCACAGAGTTGTTCCCTGTTGGGCCAATATGGTTGGGTCCTTATACTTACCTTGATTGGTCATTAGATATGGGCTTCCCCACAAAACAGGTGTGTTCTTGGGGAGGGTGAGGCAATCCTTGTAGGAACTGGCTGCTGGAGGTGTTGAAACCCTTTTCCTAGGAGGGATTGGAATGTGTATCCCCTGCCCCCACAAATACTACATTGAAACTGTTTTTGTTTTTTTTAAATTATTTGATGTAAGAAAATGCATTGGATTTTTTCACCATATCCACGCAGAGGCTTCTAAATCCCCTGCAGCTTATTCAGTGGACTGTGCAAACATGATCACTTCCTAGGTGTGCCAGCAAAATATACATAGCACTGTAGGCTGCAGCAGTTGAGAAGAAAGACCTTGAGTCATCTTAGTTTTTATCCTTTCAGTGTCTTGCTAGAAGTAGATATGACTTGGGAGTGCATACATTTGATCTCACAGAAATATGAATATCAAAGGACCCTTGCTGTTTGTTTTGGCAATATTCTGATACTTAAAAGCCACTAGTGACACGTATATTCATGACTTCCTCTTAACTTGGTGGTTCTTGGCAGTAGCAAAAAGTATTAAAAACAGTTGAGTTTCAAATGAAAGCAACTAGTTTCTAGCATCACTCTTACTTGGCTGCAACTTTTACTGGGTTTGTGTAACTCTGACCTGCTATTATTCAAAGCATTTTTCTCATCACCTATGTTTTAGAAACTGACCCTGTGGATATTGAAAAGCCACAGTTGTCTTAAGATCATAAATCATTATTTTCTAAACTTGGATAAATATAAAAATTACTTTGGGGGGTGAGTGTGTGTGTGTGTGTGTGACCTGTTAAAAAGTCAGAACCTGTTTGAAAAAGGTTGTCAGTGACAATCACAGCATTTCCTCCCCACCCCCTCCTCTTCTCCAGATTTATGAAATTAGAATCTCCAGGATGAGACCTATATTTTTTATCAAATGCCCGGGTTTGGCAAACACTGATCGAGTGTGGCATTGAAAGCAGTCTGTAGTATCCTGTGTGTCTGGCCTGATTTCCCACTGTTTACCTTTCATGCATTCCTTATTAGGCAGTGGATCGCTCATGCACAGAGCACGTGAAGGCTGAGTGGAGCCTGAGCAGAGGGCATCCCTCTCCAGGACAGGCAGGAGGAAAGGGCACCTCCCTCTGCTCATCCTCACAGCCTCTCAGGTCCTGGAGCGCTCTGCCCAGGACAAGCTGGTGTTTCTCTTCTGTTGAGTCCTGTGACTTGTGTGTTTCTGAGCAGTTGTTCTTTTTAGGGTGTTTATTTTTAATAAAGGATTCTATACTGTAAAGCACTTATGCTTCAATTAAAAATAAATAAATTAAAAGAAAGAACCATTTCATAGTCCTGGGTTTGAGGACTGCTAACAAACTGATCCACGCTCTTTGGTTTGTTCTTTATCTGCCATTCTTAGCTCATTTCAGGACTTTGCTAACTTATGTCTAGTGTTTTCCTATATTTTCTGAAAATTGTATTTCTATTATCTTATAATTCTTGTCCCTAATATTTTATCCTATTAACTCTCATTAGCTTGACTTTTATTTTGCTAGTTTTACCTTTTATCATCTATATTAATTGTTCATTTTATTATTTCATAATTCAAAACCTCTTATTCTTAATTTTTTACTTTGAAATCCAGGTTTATGAATGTATATTGTCCTTACTTTGAACTTACTTTAAATTTTATTATCAATGTCATGTTAAACATATTTAATTAGTTAAGGTCACTTCTTATGTTCATGCTTTATGTTTAAAATTATTTGGCATTTATATTTAAAATACATATGGTTTTTAAAGGCTTTGTTACTTGCTTTTTGTTAATATTAATATAAATTTATATTCCTTTTCTACATAATTTTTAACAATGTGTACTTTAAAAATACCTACTGTGTACTTTTAATAACAACTTTCATTCGATTTTTGCAGTTGTTTTAGTTAGTCCTTGATTTTTGTATAATGGCTGACTAGAATGGATGCAGCAGAGGGAAAACCCTGCTCACTGCCCCCTACACACACAAGTTTAATCTCAAACTGTGAGAAAATATACAGGAGAAGCCCTCCAACATCAAAAATGGTTTTATCTAGAGAAATACCACACTTGTTTCATGAGAATATTTCTTTTGATGTTGTATGCTGTTCAGTCCTAATATGCCTATTATAAAATTTATTCTATAGCAGTTATGGTTGTACACTTTACATACCTCCACTTTCCTTAGAGATAAGATTGCTCATTTGGCTTATTAAACCATGAATCCTACTCTAGTGCATTTAACTTGGAACCCTGATGTCAGTAGATGCCTCCACTTTTTAGGACGGGTGTAGTATGTGCTATAGTCTTGTCCCTGGGTGAGGGTGATTTGCTAGGTATTGGGAAGTATGCCAAAGAGACATCATGGCAAACACCTCCAATGGTTAAGATGTTTTTATCTCTTGTAAAAATGTTTGCTTATTTACTTTTGGCTATGCTGGATCTTGGTTGCTGCTCTCAGGCTTTCTCTAGCTGCAGGGGCTACTTTTTTTTTGAAGTGCACAGGCTTCTCTTTGCAGTCGCTTCTCTTGTTGGGGAGCACGGTCTCCAGCCACATGGGCTTCAGTAGTTGAAGCATGCGGGTTCCAAGCTCCAGTTGCTTCACAGCATGTGAGATCATCACAGGCAGGGATCAAGTCTGTGTCCTCTGAATTGGCAGAATAGTCCTGGTTAAGATTTTGTATTAGCAAATGTTGCCTTCTTTTAGAGCCGGCACATGTCTTGAAGTAGATATAGGTCTCCTCTCTGGGATATCACTAAAAAGGTGTAAACGCCTGAGCATTTACTATGAGTTTCATATCCAATCTGCAGAAGAAATGCATTTTATTTTTTTAAGACTTGAAATATTTTTCAGCTCCTTAACCTTTGACGTGGTGATAATGGATTGGCTGTCCAGAGTGGGTGGTGTGAAGAGGACCTTTTTTCCCACTTCTGTCTCAGCTAGCATCCAGTTTGGTGTGATTTGGTTCAACATATTTATCTTTACTGAGGCACATGGTTTCTGCTGGGTATCAATTTTCATTTAAAAAGTCTTCCTTAACTCTGGAGCCAAAGTAAAAACAACACCCAGTTGTGGATGTGCCTGGTGATGGAAGTAAAGTCCAATGCTGTAAAGAGCAATATTGTGTAGGAACCTGGAGTGTTAGGTTCATGAATCAAGGCAAATTGGAAGTGGCCAAACAGGAGATGGTAAGAGCGAACATCAACACTTCAGGAGTCAACGAACTAAAATGGACTGGAATGGTTCAATTTAACTCAAATGACCACTATATCTACCACTGTGGGCAAGAATCCCTTAGAAGAAATGGAGTAGCCATCATAGTCAACAAAAGACTCCAAAATGCAGTACTTGATGCAATCTCAAAAATGACAGAATGATCTCTATTCGATTCAAGGCAAACCATTCAATGTCACAGTAATCCAAGTCTATGCCCTGACCAGTAATGCTGAAGAAGCTGAAGTTGAATGGTTCTATGAAGACCTACAAGACCTTCTAGAACTAAAACCCCCAAAAAGATGTCCTTTTCATTAAAGGGGACTGGAATGCAAAAGTAGGAAGTCAAGAGATACCTAGAGATACAGGCAAATTTGACCTTGGAGTACAAAATGAAGCAGGTTCAAGGCTAACAGAGTTTTGCTAAGAAAATGCACTGGTCATAGCAAATACACTCACACAATAACACAAAGGAAGACTCTACACAGGGACATCACCAGATGGTCAACACTGAAATCAAATTGATTATATTCTTTTTAGCCAAAGATGGAGAAGCTCTACACAGTCAGCAAAAATAAGACTGGGAGCTGAGTGTGGCTCAGATCATGAACTCCTTATTGCCAAATTCAGACTTAAATTGAAGAAAGTAGGGAAAACCACTAGACCATTCAGGTATGGCCTAAATCAAATCCCTTACAATTATGCAGTGGAAGTGAAAAATAGATTCAAAGGATTAGATCTGATAGAGTACTTGAAGAACTGTGGACGGAGGTTCGTGACATTGTACAGGTGGCTGTGATCAAGACCATCCCCAAGAAAAAGAAATGCAAAAAAGGCAAAATGGTTGTCTGAGGAAGCCTTACAAATAGCTGTGAAAAGAAGAGAAGTGAAAGGCAAAGGAGAAAAGGACTGTGAAAAGGAGAGAAGTGAAAGGCAAAGGAGAAAAGGAAAGATAAACCTATTTGAATGCAGAGTTCTGAAGAATAGCAAGGAGAGATAAGAAAGCCTTCCTCAGTGATCAATGCAAAGAAATAGAGGAAAACAACAGAATGGGAAAGAGTAGAGATCTCTTCAAGAAAATTAGAGATATGAAGGGAACATTTCATGCAAAGATAGGCACAATAAAGGACAGAAATGGTATGGACCTAACAGAAGCAAAAGATATTAAGAAGAGGTGGCAACAATACACAGAAGAACTATAGAAAAAAGATCTTCATGACCCAGATAACCATGATGGTGTGATCACTCACCTAGAGCCAGGCATCCTGGAATGGGAAGTCAAGTGGGCCTTAGGAAGCAGCACTACAAACAAAGCTAGTGGATGTGATGGAATTCCAGCTGAACTATTTCAAATCCTAAAAGATGATGCTCTTAAAGTGTTGCACTTCATATGCTGGCAAATTTAGAAAACTCAGCAGTGGCCACAGGATGGGAAAAGGTCAGTTTTCATTCCAATCCCAAAGAAAGGCAATTTCAAAGAATGCTCAAACTACCACACAATTGCACTCATCTCACATGCTAGCAAAGTAACACTCAAAATTTTCCAAGCCAGGCTTCAACAGTACGTGAACTGTGAACTTCCAGATGTTCAAGCTGGATTTAGAAAAGACAGAGGAACCAGAAATCAAATTGCCAACACCCATTGGATCATCGAAAAAGTGAGAGAGTTCCAGCAAAACACCTACTTCTGCTTTATTGACTATGCCAAAGCCTGTGATTATGTGGACCACAATAAACTCTGGAAAATTCTTAAAGAGATGGGTATACCAGACCACCTGACCTGCCTCTTGAGAAATCTGTATGAGGTCAGGAAGCAACAGTTAGCACTGGACATGGAACAACAGACTGGTTCCAAATTGGGAAAGGAATACATCAAGGCTATATATTATCACCTTTCTTATTTAACTTACATGCAAAGTACATCATGAGAAATGCTGGGCTGGATGAAGCACAAGCTGGAATCAAGATTGCTGGGAGACATATTAATAACTTCAGATATGCAGATGACACCACCTTTACGGATGAAAGCAAAGGACTAAAGAGCCTCTTGATCAAAGTGAAAGAGGAGAGTGAAAAAGCTGGCTTAAAACTCAACATTCAGAAAACTAAGATCATGGCATCTGGTCCCATCACCTAATAGATGGGGAAACAATGGAAACCGTGACAGACTTTATTTTTGGGGGCTCCAAAATCAATACAGAGGGTGACTGCAGCCATGAAATTAAGAGATGCTTGCTCCCTGGAAGAAAAGCTATGACCAACCTAGACAGCATATTAAAAAGCAGAGACCTTGCTGACAAAGGTCTGTCTAGTCAAGGCTGTGGTTTATCCAGTAGTCACGTATGGATGTGAGAGTTGGACTATAAAGAAAGCTGAGTGCTGAAGAATTGATGCTTTTGAACTGTGATGTTGGAGGAGACTGTTGAGAGTCCCTTGGACTGCAAGGAGATCCATCCAGTCAATCCTAAAAGAAATCAGTCCTGAATATTCATTGGAAGGACTGATGCTGAAGCTGAAGCTCCGGGACTTTGGCCACCTGATGGGAAGAACTGACTCATTGGAAAAGACCCTGATGCTGGGAAAGATAGAAGGCAGAAGGAGAAGGGTTTGACAGAGGATGAGATGGTTGGATGGCATCACCGATGGGATGGAGATGAGTTTGAGTAAACTCTGGGAGTTGGTGATGAACAGGGAGGCCTGGCATGCTGCAGTCCATGGGGTCACAAAGAGTCAGACATGACTGAGCGACTGAACCTAACTGAACCGAACTTGGATTTACTCAAAGTCTAGTTAATTATTTCTAGGGATCTGTAGCCAAGATTGAAAATAAAATTGCTAGAGATCTATGTAGCATGATTACTTTCCTGTAGAACAGGGTTCAGCAAACTCTTGCTGTAAAAGTCAGATAGTAAACATTTTAATCTTTGAAGGCCATGAATTCTATTGCAGTTATTTGACTCTGCCCTTGAAGGATAAAAGCAGCCATAGACAGGCTATTTGTAAATGAATGGGTACTCCTGTGTTCCAGTAGAACTTTATTTACAAAGCAAAGGTGGATTAGGCCTGCTGGCTGTTTTCTGCTTAGGCGTAATTTGCTGACTCTTGATGTAGACCTTTGTTTTATTGAAAGACATGTCACTTGATTAGAAACTTTTGCACAACTCTGAAGGATTAAGGATGGCTACACATTCTTGCTACTTCTGCCATTGAGGAGTGGGAACTAATTCTCCCCTCGAATCTAGGCTGGCCTTAATGGCTTGTCGACTAGAATGAGGTGGAAGTGAAATTATGTGTCTTTTGAAGCTAATTCTTAAGAGGCTTTGCAGTTTCCACTAGGGCTTCTGGGAACATTCTGTAAGCCCTAAGCTACCATGTAAGACCCCCATCCATTGAGATTCTATGATATATTCAAAGCCATTTCCTTGTTTAGTTCAAATCTCTTCTTAAAAACTTCTTCTTCAAAACGGCACTCTTTGACCGATGTATCTTAAATAGCATGTCTTCCCCTATCCAGTGTAGGGAAGGGTAAAAAAGTTTTCCTCTACACTCTTCAGTCTCCAGTTGGGGCCATACAAATTAGATTGACAAAAAGACAGGAGAAAAGGTATGAAAAAAAATAATATTAATATTAACTTTTTACTTGACATGTTGGCATACCTAGAAAAGAAATGAAGACCAAAGAGATCACTAGGCCTGAGGGCTTACATATCATTTGTAATAAAGAAAAATAAATTTTGAAAATGTGACAAGACAAAGGAAAAAAGTTTCAGGCTTCCAAGGGTGACAGATTATGGGAAGGGTAGGTATATGGAGGAAACTGATGAGAGATAAGGGTCATTTTAGTAAGACTTGTTTGTATACAACTCTCTTGGTGCTGACTTCCAGTCATCTTCATGGCTGTAAAACTGTCCTGGGAGAGGGGCTTTATGGCAGGCAGTTCTTGTTTCTCAAAAGTTTCTGCTTTTTGTCAGATAAGGGAAGCTCTAGGAAGGCTTCTTTCTTTATCTCTTGATTCTCAATTGCCTTCAGCTGAAAATAATCTATATGTTAAAGTGCTGTATTTTGGGAGAGCATATTCTGATCTGCTTCACTAGTAATATTCTTTCTCTTCTTTTCTGTTTTATATTTTTCATAGCATTACAAATTTGTTCATGTATTTTTCTATATAGTAAGTCTCTCACACTAAACTCCATGAAGGCAGAGATTTTTTTTTTTCCCTAATAGCCTGGCACATGTGAGATACTCAAAAACCTTTATTTTTTAAATGAATAAATCTTCTAATTCTTGTTTTATTAATTTTATGTGCATTTATTTGAATTACCTGTAATATTTTAGAGAATGAGTTGATGTATGAATAACAAATGAGTTTACAACTTTCTTTTATTAAGTATCTTATTTCTCTGTTGCAGACATTTTTGCAAGCTAGGAGTATTTTCTTTCTGTCACCTCTGTTTTTGGACCTCTACATGATTATAACAGGAGTGAATATCACCTTCTCCTTAGTTTTGTTGGGGGAGTTTGTAATTTCCTCATTTCTGTCTTGCCACAGCAAAAATTTGAAGTGACGGACAGACCAGTGTTACAGACTGTTTACTGTTCAGTTTTATTTGGTAAGCAAAGGAAAATACATCCTGTAGGTGTGAGGGCGGGCAGACCCAAAAGAAGCAAAGAGAAGAGAAGAGAGGCCTAATTTTGGCTCCTCTTTTTATATGTTTTTTTCTCCTCCGCCTGAGCCTGCCCTATGTAAATTGGGCTAGCCAGGAGGGCTGTTTGTTTTACCTGAGGTTCTCACTCTAGTCCTCAGACCTTCCTTTGTTCTATTTTCGCAGGCTTTTTCCCTTCTTTGTCTTTTAGCCACAGCCATTCCGGACTCCTTTTTCCTGTTCTAACTACCTAACCAATTTTGACCCTGATTTTTCATTTCGAGAATATTTTACATCTTTCTCCTGTGCTCTCAGAAAATCCACCCCCTTCCTGCCATGAGCCTTGGAAAAATCTCATTTATAGCTCATCTTCTAAAAAATTTGCATTAAAATCATTTATCAACACCTTTTTATTTCCTTTACTGCAATAATATATGACTTGAATGTAAAAACCTGTATCTGAATATCTTTGATTTTTATAAAACCACTGTTCTGACTTAACTGACTTATATATATAGTGCACTTTTTCTCTCTCTACATAAATATAAATATGGAGAGTGAATAAAAGCAAAACAGACTCTTGAAAATAGGTGAAAACTTTGTTAGCTTTTCAATATTACTTTATTTCTTGTTGCCTCTAAATTCCTTCCTTCCTGGTGCTGTAACTTCAAGATATGAAAATCATATCTAGAAATTGGTGGAAATTTTATGCAAATTAGCCCCCCCCCCCCCAAATCCTAACATCT
Source organism: Cervus canadensis (assembly GCF_019320065.1). NCBI lineage: Eukaryota > Metazoa > Chordata > Mammalia > Artiodactyla > Cervidae > Cervus > Cervus canadensis. The sequence continues at coordinate 15,957,995 of NC_057399.1, forward strand.
GCATTTACTTTCTTCTCTACTCTGATAGTTTATGGACCTGCTGGTTGATTTCTGATAGGTTCATCCTGATTTTTTTTTTTTTTTTTGGTCTAACTCAAATAGTTTTAATTCTATGAGCATTTGGAGTGGCAATCTCATGCTGTAGATGTCCATCCCACACCCTTACCATGGCACAGATATTTTCTGCTGTAAGATTATGTTCTATGGAGAATCTAATTGTTAAAAATTATTCATAGGTCTGTATTAAATCTGTGGAAAGTGTAAATCATTATGAAATATTAATTTTCTCCTTTGTGTAGAAAAAATATAAAATCATTATAATTCCAACGGTGTTGTGTTATCACTGTCAATAGAAAAGTCACTGTTGAGATTATTTTAAATTAATTAACAAAAAGAATTTTATTATGAAGTTAGTCTGGTCTTAGCCATATTGAAAATAATTTACTCATGCTTTTATTCTCTAATTAGAGTTTTAACCATACAGACTGGTTAGAGAAAGCAATATCAAGAAAAGAAAGAGGGGATAAGAACTTAATATTAATCTCTGAGCCAAAATATTAAAAATAATCTGAAATAAATGAAGTTTTTAAACCTTCTGAAATTAAACTAAAACAGAATGTTAAAATCATTTATATTGTGCAACTTTTTGAGACTGACTTCCATTTGTGTTTTCCTGATAGCCAGTGAGTATAACTAGGAGTGAGACAACTAACATGTCACCCACAGAAGATTTCTGGGGCCATGGATAAGGGGGCATATGGTCTTTTACTGACAATGTTTGGGGCTGAATTCAGAATTTACCATGGTTGGGAAACAACAGATAGTGTCCATGGGCTTCTTCACTGGATTAGGAACCTTACAGCAGTGACCATTTATCATCAGTCACATCCACAAATATTATTTAACCTTCCTTTGCCCAAAGACCTCCATGCTTGATAGGGTACTTCAGGCTGCCTGAATATGAAAGGAATTGAAGTAGTTACTTCCTGGAGGAGTTTACAATCTTCTCTAATCCTTATTCTTCACACAAATCTAAAGTATTCATATATAAGTAAAAATTGCCTAGCAATTAGAATAATCAAAAAAGAAAGTGGTCTTGGGATAAATCTAGTGTAGGGAGTCTGGAAGAGACTTCCATGATAGTAGTGATCATTTGTTGTTCTTGAGAAATTTATAGTCAGTCAGTGAGATAAAACCTACAGATTTGAGGGCACTGTTATTTATGTACTGCTACATGCATGAAGTTTTGTTAACAACCCCAAATCCAACCCCAAATCCAAAATCATTTATTCTTAAATTACCCTTCTGCATGTTGGTTTGGGTTCAGCCGAACTAAGCTGAGTTTGGCTCTGAAGTGCTAGATGGGTAAGCGTTTGCTCCTTGTTATTTTGTCCTTATTGGACTAGGGGCTAACTGGGTCTTTTTCTTTTCAGAATACAAGGAAACATGTTGAGCTGCACTAGTACATTTAAAACCTCTGCTTGTAGAATTCTGCTAGTATCTCACTAGCCGGAGCAGACCATGTGGTCACACTGAAAGCCATTGGGTGTCAAGTACTTTCTTCATTGTGAGGCCATCAAAGGGACATGTGTGCATATCCTCTAGTGAAGATGTGAGACAAAGAGTATAATTTACCTTAAGCACCAACAGAGTAATACATAAATAGGCAGTTGATACTGGGACAGTGAAAGAAATAATAGAAAATTGTTTGGAAAACACAGACACCAAAGTAAATCAAGAAGAAAATACAATAGTAATTTCTGTTTTTGTTGATTTTTAAAATGTTTTAATAGGCCCAGCACAGAAGTGAATCATGTGACCTAGACCTATCAATCACTTTATCATGTCCTCTAGTCATCATTTTTTTAATGATATAAGCAATATCTTTATACTCTTGAGGAGCATTCCTGGGAAGAAGACATGTATCTCTGTGTTTCAGATTAAAACATTAGCCTCAGAGGAGTTAAGAAACATAGTCAGGGTCACAAAGCCACAAGAAGTTCCAGAATGCCCCTCAGGTCTGTATGACTCTGAATCCTATATTCTTTTCCAACATGGTTTGTTTGAAAATGAAGAAGTAGTCAGAGCCTAATCTATCAGTCAGTCAGTTCAGTTCAGTTGTGTCCGACTCTTTGTGATCCCATGAATCGCAGCACACCAGGCCTCCCTGTCCATCACCAACTCACACTCATGCCCATCGAGTCGGCGATGCCATCCAGCCATCTCATCCTCTGTCGTCCCCTTCTCCTCCTGCCCCCAATCCCTCCTAGCATCCCAAAGAGTCAACTCTTAGCATATTGTCATGTTAACTGGTGTTCCTACTGATGACCTTGTTTTTAGAAAAAGATTGTTATATTGGGTTGGGCAAAGAGTTTGTTAGAATTTTACTATAAGATGGTATGGAAAGGGAGTTCCCTGGTGACCCAGTGGTTAGGAATCTGCCTTGCAAAGTGGGGGATGTGGCTTTGATCCCTGATTAGGGAACTTGGATCTCACATGTCGTGGAGTGACTAAGCCCATGCACCACACAACTAGAAAGTCTGTGTGCCACAACAAAGGATCCTACATGATGCAAAAAAGATCCCGTGTGCCACAACTAAGACCTGACCCAGCCAAATAAATATAAATATTTTTTTAAAATATGGTATGAAAAAACCCAAATAAACTTTTTGGCCAACTCGATATTTTCTATGGGTCAAGCATACTTTGGAAAGATTTTTAAAGGGAATCAGGCTATGCTATCCCAAACAGGCCATTTTGGCATACACATTGTTTGTGCTGAAAGCAATTGAGAATCAACAGATGCAGGAGGAATTCTCTGCCTAAAAGCAGGGCATATATTTCCCTTGGTGAAGGTGTTCTTTGCCTACACCAAGAAGAGGAGCAGGACTCTTATCACCAGAGACAGTCAACGCTGAGATGAGTTCCTATAAACAAACTTCACTAAGATAACCCCATTGTCCATTACTTTCCCCTATATATTTTCTAGCCACTTCCCCATGATGTATCATCCTCTGAAGCCCAACTCCCTTTCCTTTGTTGGACTGGTATGTGAGCGTCTAAGTCTAGCCACTTCTTTGAGTTTTGCTTCTTTTCTGGGAACTCCTGTGTATGTAATACATTAATAAAAATTGTATGCCTTTTCTCTTGTTATTGTCTCTTTTCTTAGTTTCCAGTCAGAGAGCATGAGACATGAGCATGCCACAGTTTTTCCTTCCTAACATTTTTTTTTTCTCAAGTTAAAATAATATTCAGTTTTATTTCTGCTTAAAAATAAGATTTGCTATAATTTGTGTATTCCTTTAGGGTCATTTGTTCCCTTGGTACAGCACAGACATGCTTTTTCTAATTGTTTTGTGAAAGAAATAATTTAGAATTTTCAGTTCTATGACCTTCCATCTCCCAGGTCACCATAAAAATGAGTTGTCTGTAAAATTGTGTAGGCATTCAGTAAGTAGCTATGGGAGTTATCAGTTAGCAAGGAAATCCTGGGAGGAGATGAGTTTTTTTGTTTGTGAGTTTGTTTTCTTAGAGGGAAAGAACAGGGACTGATCGGCTAGAAGGGAAGAAGAAGGAGTATCTTGTTTATAGAATTGGGAAGTGAGTTCTATTTGGAGATTTCAAGATCACCTATTTAGTGAAAGGAACTCTGGGGTTTTTGAGATAAGAAGTAGTGAAATGGTAGAGGTAAAACCTTTAACTCACATTTACCTTGTGACGGCTTACATTTGGATCACTCTTGGAGCACTTTGGGATTCTCTAAGGATCTGCTGGACTTCATGGTCATTATCATGTGGTAGTAGAATACAGACAGACTGCCTTTACTTCCTTGATTTGTGACAGGAGTAATATGGAAACATTTCCAGGTATTAGAAACGGGGAACTCATTAAAAAAAAAAATTACGCTTGGTACACCTCCTTCATTTACTACTAAGGTGTTATAGAAATGCTGAGCTCCATTTCTGAGATCCAGGGGAAAATGGCTCTGTTGTTCCTTGTTTTTCTTTTCTTTCTCTGTTTTTATCTACCTGTGACCTTGTACCACAAAGGAAATGAGGCACTGCACTCTTACAGAATAAGATGAGATGAAGTTGGGCCACGAAGGAGGAAGTCTGCCCTCCCCTGCCAGGGGTCACCCACAGCTCTCCATGCATCTATTGACTTTTCCTAGAAATATACTTACTGTATTCATTTCCTAGAAATATACTTACTGGATTCATTTTTATCAGAATGCTCTTCTTTTCTCCCTAGATCTCTTTTTAAAGATAGAGTCAGTGCTTTTCTCTGGTGATGCACGAAGGGTCAAACATGGGAAATCTTAAAACCAGAAGGGTTTTAAAACCAATGTATATATTAAAACCAATATATATATATTTGGTTTTAAACCCAATGTAACTGTGGAAATGCCTGCTTTTTAAAAATTAATAAGGGAATAAAAGGAACAGAAAAATAGGGAACAATATAGGGTCAGAGTTTCGTTAAGCATTGTGTTTTTAAAGGAATAGTGAGCTATTGTTGACTGAGTTTCTAGAGACATTGGGTCCTTCAGGGACTTGCCTCTTGATACTCTGAATTTTTAGCTTAGCACTTTTTTTTATGCTGTTGTTTAGTTATTGTGGAAATGATGGCTGAAGGGAAAGAAAGGTGGTTGGATATGAAAGCCTGACTGAATGTGATTGAGACGGGAACAGAAAAAGCAGGTCCTCTAAGTAGGCATTTTCATGTGAGCATCTCAAACTTGTTCTCATACAGATGCTGGTTTTTTTTTTTTTTTTTTTTTTTTTTTTTGAACCATTGACCAATTTATTTTGTAAGTTGTGTCCAATAAAGTTCACTTTTTTGATATCTAGACCTGTGAGTTTTGACAAATGCAGAGTTGTGAAAGTACCACCATGAAGTAGATAAACAACTGTTTCTTCACCCCTATAATTCCTTCTGCCATTGCTTGGTAATCAACCCTTTCTCCACCCTTTACTGTAATTGCTCTTTTCTATCATCACAGTATTGCCTTTTCCAAAATGTCATATAAAATGATTGTAAGGTGTGTAACGTTTTGAATTTAGCTCCCTTCACTTAATACATTCATGATTCATCCTTTTTTACATACATCAGTAGCTCATTCTTTTCTTTTTTTCAATTTTTGTTGGAGTATAGCTGATTTAAAATGTTGTGTTAGTTTCTACTGTACAGTAGAGTGAATTGGTTACACATATACAAATATCCACTCTTTAAATTTTTTACTTTATTTTTTAAGTATTTGGTTGTACTGGGTCTTGGTTGCAGCATGCAGGATCTTTAGTTGCAGCAGTTGTGGCATGTGGGATCTAATTCCTTAACTAGGGATTGATCATGGGCCACCTGCATTGGGAGTGTAGAGTCTTAGCCACTGGACCACAAGGGAAGACCCTCTACTCTTTTGCACATTCTTTTCCCGTTGGTCATTACAGAGTATTGAGAAGAGTTCCCTATGGTATATGAAAAGTGAAGTCGCTTAGTCGTGTCCGACTCTTTGTGACCCTGTGGACTGTAGCCTACCAGGCTCCTCCGTCCACGGGATTCACCAGGCAAGGATAGTGGAGTGGGTTGCCATTTCCTTCTTCAGGGGATCTTCCCAACCCAGGGACTGAACCCAGGTCTCCCTCATTGCAGACAGATGCTTTACCGTCTGAGCTACCAGGGAAGCACAGAAAACTGGAACGGGCTGCCACTGCCTTCTCCAAGAGGTCTTCCTGACCCAGGGATTGAACCTGGGTCTCCTGCATTGCAGGCAGATTCTTTACCATCTGAGCTACCAGGAAAGCCACTATGGTATATAGTGGATCCTTATTATCAACTTTATATATAGTAGTGTGTATATTATCAATCCCAATCTCCCAATTTATCCCTCATTATTTTTTAATGGGTAGTATTTCATTAGATTCAATACCATCCAGTTAATTTATTCATATGACAGTTGAAAAACATTTACTAGAATGTTTTCAGTGTTTGCAATTATGGTTAAATCTGCCATAGACATTTGCATCCAGGTTTTTGTGTATCAGTTTTCATTTCTCTTTGGTAAAATATCTGAAGGTGGGATTGCTAGGTTATTAGATTTCTCTTGCTGCTATAACTAATTACTATGAATTTAATCACTTAACATAATGACATAGATCTGTTCTTTTACAGTTCTGGAGGTCAAAAGTCTAAACTGGTTTGGCAAGGCTGTGTTTCTTTCAGAGGTTGTAGGGAAGAATCCACATTCTTGCCTGTTCCAGCTTCTAGACTCCAACCCTCTTCCTTGGCCAGTGGTCCTGCCTCATTCTGAACTCTGCTTCTGTGGTCACATCTTCTATGACTCTATCCTTGTCTTCCTTATAATTACATTGGGCCCACATGGTTTAGGGGTGTGGATGCAGACATCTTTGGAGCGGGCTGGGTGTGGGGATCTCATTGTGCCTACCAAAACTGGGACATGCAACAAGTGTATATTAACTTTATAAGAAAATGCCAAAATGATGGCTTTCAAAAGTATTATCATGCTATAACTTTTTGCTAATATTTCTAGTTGTGTTAATAATATAGTGATCTTGTTAATCAGGGTATGTTTCTGCATCAGTTTGCAAATTTTTTGCTGTATGTCAGAGAAAACCTGATATAAACTGACATTTGAAAAAAGGAAAGTTATTGGCTTACATAAACAAACGGTCTAAGGCTGAAGTTTTGCTCTTAGCATTTCTGAGTTCAGGACTCAAACATTGTCATCATTAGTTTTTCTCTATCTATTGGATTCATATAATTTTCAGGCTCTATGCAGTGGCAAGGAGATGACATAGCTCCAGATCTTATATTCTCTTTGGCTGAAGTCCCAGGGAACAAATGTCCAATTATATCTCAGTGTTTTTAGCCACTGCTTCTTATTGTTACCAGTGGATCACATGACAATCCTGTGAACCAATCACTGTGACCACAGGATAGGATGTGGAAATTGGTCTTGGTCACCTGATCTATCCCTTAGCTGGGCAAGGATCTTAAACCAAAGAGCGTGGACTAAAAGAGAGATGGAACCCAAACAGAAAACAAAGGCTATATCTAGTAGAAGATACAGATGTTGGAGACATTCTGAGAATGTCCATTTTAATTTCTTAAACTTTAAATAGAGCTCTAGACTTAAGTCTCCTGTAAGGAATTTACTCTTTTGGGTGTGTTTACTCACTTTTGCCAAATAAGGAACCATGTTAACTTCATTTATACCACTAGTGATTGCTTATAGACGCAATGGGGAAGACAGGGAACTAGGGATGCCCTGAAACCAGCTTGTGTTGGTTCACATGCACTCCTGTTGTATGGATCTCTTCCCAATGCTGCATCTACTCAGTTTATGTTTATTCCTTGAAATCAGCCATGGGGAAGTACTTACACCACAGAAATTGGCAAACGTTACATATCAGGGCTTTATCCCCTAGAGTGCTAGGTGCTAAACATTTCCCAGTACACTGCTGGCAGCCAGTAAATAACAATACAATAAGTATGATAGCTTTGTGAGATAATTTTAAATTAATTCAGTCATTAATTGCAACAGAAATTGAGAGAAGGGAAATATCATTGTGTGTGTGTGTGTGTGTCTACCCCTCACCCCTGCCTCCCAAGAAAGCCTTCATGGAGAAGCAGAGAGCTTGAACTGGACATTGCATTGGAAAGAATACACTTAAGCCTGCGGCTTTTGCTTTCATGGTTTGTACTTTTTCCTGCCATCCAAGAAAAAAATTTTCATTTTTCACAAAATACTCTATTTTCTTCTAAAAACAGCATAGTTTCTTAAGTTAACTTTTGGGTATGGGGTGAGCTAGAGGCCAAGATTCTTTTTTTGTTTTCCAGTGCCTTGAGAATTAGAAAAAAACCCTCTTCTGGCTATCATCAAGATATTATCACCAAATGCTGCATATTCCCTATTCTTTTTTCATGGACTCTCAATTCCCAGCATGAGTTCTGTTAAATTCATGAGTTTTCAGGCTATGTAAGAACAGAGGTCTAATGTTCAAAACCACCTGTGAATGTGCTCTGACTGTGAGTCTTGCTCTGAGTCTTATCCTACCACTAGCTTCTCTGATGCTGGGTTATTTATCTGGGCACCTTTTTCCCCATGAGGAACATGGAGGAACTCCTGAAATATTAGCTGAGCAAGAGGCATTCATTTTAACTTCAGCATGTTCTATGCAGATGTTCAATTTTAAAAAATATATCTTCTCATCCACACTGCACCAAAACCCTACCTCATTTCCTCAGATTGTCATCTCCAGGTTTATTCCACCTCTTCTCTTCATCAAGTCAGCTGAAAATGAAAGATGATTTTCCTCCCAAAGAAGAACTTCCGTGTTTTGAGCCTCATAACTTCTTGTGTAATTTTCTGTCAGTTCTCTCTTAGGGCACAGACTCCAAGAGCTGATTGATGTGTATGAGTTTCTTGCAGTAGAGATGCTCACTAACAATTTGCTGCCCGGCTCTATCATATCTTTTCACTTGAGTTTTTGGAGAAAAAGATTTTTTCTTGAGTTTATTTGCATTCCAATGATTTCTTTCTAGTGAAGCCTGATGAAAAGATAATTTCATGGTTAGAATAAAGATGCATATTTTAATTTAAAACACAAGTCTTTGTTCCCTGGTTATGAGCACACTTTTACATGATAGAGTTTAGATAGGTCTGGAGGGACATTGTGAAGACACATCATAGTCATTTGGCACATTAAGGAATAAAAGAGTAAAATCTTTGAGAAGATTTAGCCTTCATTTTATGTACTTTCAGGGATGACACAGCTGTGGGGCTCAGGGATGCTTAGATCATAGAAGAGTCCTTTAGAGGATGAAAGTAGGACAGTCTAAGTGTAGATACATTGGCATTTTGGCGTAAAATTTTAGAAGATAAATACTGTGTGAAGTTCTTATCTCCTGGTGTTTAATTTCCATGTCATTACAGTCAAAGAAAGAAAGACTTGATTCAAGAAAGGACAAAACTCAAAACCACATATTACAGTTTATTTGGAATTTCAGTGAAAACATTAGGTGCTGGCACTAAGATTTTAGGATAATTTTCAAGGAAGGTTAAAAACACCCTTGCTTAGAGTGATTTAATAGGAGAATAACCAACTGTTTATGTGAAGTGGTTTAATAGCTTTTGGTCTGGAGTTGAGCAAAGATCTTCAGAGGGGAGAAATCATGGAAAAGGGAATTAGGCCTAATTTTTCAGGCCATATAAACCTAAGAATTCCAACTTTTGTAGTTGCTTGTGATGTAACTTTGTGCATTTAACTTATACTTTCTGGATCTCAGACTTATTTGTCTAATGGACATCCTGAAGCTTCCTCAAGGTGTTGTTATTATGAATGAAATGAATGAATGAAATATAAATATGTGAGCCTGTTAGCCTATTGCCTGGTACTTAACAAATACTGCTCATGGGGTTCTCAAGGCAAGAATACTGAAGTATTTTGTCATTCCCTTCTCCAGTGGACTCTCCAAGACCTGTCTGTCTTGGGTGGCCCTACGTGGCATGGCTTAGTTTCATTGTGTTAGACAAGGGTGTGGTCCATGTGATTAGATTGGCTAATTTTCTGTGATTGTGGTTTCAGTCTGTCTGCCCTCTGATGCCCTCTCTCAGCACCTAGAAAACTAAGATCATGGCATCTGGTTCCATCACTTCATGGCAAGTAGATGAGGAAACAATGGAAACAGTGGCTGACTTTATTTTCTTGGGCTCCAAAATCATTGCAGATGGTGAGTGCAGCCATGAATAAAAGACGCTTATTCCTTAGAAGGAAAGTTATGACCAACCTAGAGAGCATATTAAAAAGCAGAGATATTACTTGCCAACAAAGGTCCATCTAGTCAAGGCTATGGTTTTTCCAGTGGTCATGTATGGATGTGAGAGTTGGACTGTGAAGAAAGCTGGGCACCAAAGAATTGATGCTTTTGAACTGTGGTGTTGGAGAAGACTGTTGAGAGTCCCTTAGACTTCAAGGAGATCCAACCAGTCCATCCTAAAGGAGATCAGTCCTGAGTGTTCATTGGAAGGACTGATGTTGAAGCTGAAACTCCAATACTTTGGCCACCTGTTGTGAAGAGCTGACTCATTTGAAAGACCCTGATGCTGAAAAGAGGCCTCTACTTTACAGAGGAATCCCATCTATAGCAGACCCAATGGATCTGGCTGATCAAATTTGGTTACAAGGAGTAGACCAACCTTAAGGGATCCTATTTCATTTCTGAACAACTGTAACTGTTAGAAATGCCTTTATATTTAGTCAAATGCAACACCTTTGTGCTGTGATGTTTATCATTTCAGTACTAAAGTCAATTTCAGCTGCTTTATGTCTTTTCTCCCAAAGTTTTCCTGAGATATAATTGACATAAAACATTGCATTAGTTTAAGGTATGCAATATAGTGAATATTATATATATATATACATATATATATGTGTGTATATATATATATATATATATATATATATACATGGCCAAAAAGTTCATTTGGGTTTTGTAAGATAGTACAGAAAAATTCTAAAGAACTTTTTGGGCAACCCAATATATTTATGTGTGTGTATATATATCTTACATTTTCTTTATCTCTTGATGGACTATTAAGTTTGTTTTCATGTATAGCTATTATAAATGCTGCTAGGAACTTGGGGGTACAGATAACTTTCTAAGATAGTGATTTTGTTTCCTTCTGATAAATACCTAGAAGTGGAATTTCTAGATTATGTGGTAGTCCTATTTTTTAATTTTTTGAAGAACCTCCATATGATTTTATATAGTTGTTGCACCAATTTGTATTTCCACTAACAGTGCACAAGTGTTCCTTCTCTCCACATCCTCATTAACATTTGTTATTTCTATCTTTTGATAGTAGCCATTCTAATAGCTATAGGGTGATAGGGCTTTGTAGTTTGATTTGCATTTTCCTGATGAATGATATTAAGTACTTTTTCATGGACCTTTCACAATCATATGTATATTTTCCTCAGAAAAATACCTATTCAGTTTCTCTTCCCATTTTTCAGTCAGCTTATTTGTTTTTGCTTGTTTTAGGTTTTTGCTATTGAGTTGTATGGCTTCTTTATCTATTTTACATATTAACCAGATTTATGACTTACAAATATTTTCTTCCATTCTATTGATTGCCTTTTCATTTTGTTGATGGTTTCCTTTGCTATGCAGAAGTCTTTAGTTTGATGTAGTATCATTTACTTTTGCTTTTTTTGCCTCAGCTGTCTTATATTTCTTCAGAGGAGTATGAAGTGAACATTGATTAGGCTTAATTCCTCTAATGCCCCTTTGCATGCACCAGAAAGAACTCTTTTCTTACTATAGGCTGTTGCCCTGAGGAACAGTGTTGTAAAGAGTATTTTGGAGTTAATGTGAGTATGAGGATGGGGCAGGGGGATAAAGAGGTAGCTGTGGGAAGCTCATTCAGTACAAAATAATCACCACTGTTGGAATAGCTACACAAAGCCCAGGCAGTCCACTTGGTAGCTTGAACACCTAAATCTTTCAAAGCACCTACAATTCATTGATATTTTCTAAGAAGATCTCAGCAGAGGTAACTTTTTTTTTTCAGTTAATTATCTATAGGAGAATATGGTAATTGCATTTCTGAAGGTCTCCTGTATTTCAGTGTTTACATCCTTGACATTGATTGCTCTTCGAAACTTCGAATGCTGATAAAGGAAATATGCTTGAAAGAAATGCCAATTGAATTCAGGCCTGTTAAAGGCCTGGCTGTGAGAGGACTAATTCTTCAAATAATACTGATTTATTAATTTACTGTATCTGTTATCTGCCCTTTTTCAGAAGCCCCCCTAAAGAAGCAGGAATCTTAAGGAAACATTTGTAGCTTAATTTAGAGAATAATAATAAACTAATAAAAGTCATCTTTTTGAGGAGAAAGCTTTCTGAGAAGCGTTTTATTAAATGTCATGCTTGAATGGGATTCTGGATTTTGACCCATGCTAGTTGGGGGAGGCAATTCCAATGGTTTTCTTTCATAAAATAATTAGCTTCAAATGTAATAGAGTTTTATAATTGGAAGGAAGCTTAAAGATAGTTTTGTTCAATCTTTTTCATTTTCCATGTATGAAAACTAAAATAATTTTTTACTGGGTAATTGTTACATGCCTATTATATCCCAGGCACTGTGGCAGGAACTGGGGATATTGTAGACAACAAGGCAAAATTGACTAGTTAGACGAATTATAGAGAAGTCACGGGCAGATCAGATGTAGAGTAGCACTCAACCCGTAGTTGCTTTGACCACCGGTCTTGCCTCCAACCCTCACCAATTCATTAGCACCTTGAGTTGCTTATTCCCATTTGCTCCTTTACCTGCTCGCGTCTTTCATGTTGTCTAAGAACGGTGGTTCTCACCACTTTTGGTCTTCTCTCCTGTCCCTGAAATGCACATGTGAGTGTACACATGTAACTTTCCATACCATCTCAGGGCATGTGCAGCCCTCTTGAACTCCACCGGTGTCAGGAAAAGAAACTCTATCTTGGTGATGTATGCTGAAACAGTAGCCACACAAAGACAACTTTATTGACCATCTGCTTTCTACTGGGGAATTTTGTGGGGCCTGCAGTATTTTTACTGTTGGTGAGAATTTTTTTCAATCACTCAATAAATCAGTCAAATCAAGGAGTGATTGACAAATTATATTCCATGCCCTGTAGAAGGATAAAATTTTAGAATGTGATCCTTGTTTTACCCATGAAGAAACTGAGCTTTAGAAATGTTAAGTAACAAGTTCCCACATCCTCTAGGTAGAGACCAGGTTTTGAGCCCAGAGTTTCAAAGTTTACTTCTAGGTCTTTTCCCTCCTAAGAGTAGCTACTTTAAGGGTTAGAAATACCTCTGGAGTGGAGACACTTTTTTGGTTTGTCTGTCTTTAGTGTATAACAGACCACATGTGTTTTAGGAGCCTGGAAGCAAGGGAGATCAGTAAGAGTTGGAGAACACTGAGGAAACTTCCTCCATAGACACTTCATCAAAGGATGGGTAAGATTTGGTTAAGTGGAATAGAATCAAAATGGTTAATATTAATTTGACTCAGGTGTTTCCAGAAGGATGGGAATTAGTTTGAAGCATAAAGAGCAAGTCTAGTATAGTAATTTCTATGACTTCAAATCTAGCTTTAAATAAAGATGTGTTTAGGTAATCAGTGAGTTTCTTTTCTACTTATATCTGATATTTTAAGGTGGGGAGGAGGTATCTGGTCAATTCACTACACATTTATTTATTTGTTTGTTACTTAGAAATAATAGAGAAGAATAACAAGTAGCCCTTACTCTCAGGGAGCTTAGATTCTGATTGGGGACTTGTGATTTCAGCTATACCTGAACAATTTAAAATATAAAAATTCCTGACAGTTTTTGATCTTTTTAACACTTTTTTTCAGTCTTTGGTTAAAATTAAAATAAGCCAAATAAAACCACTATTTTTACAATGGTTTCCAAATACATTTTCAGTTGAAATAGGCAAATATCGCTCCAGAATTTTAATTAAGAGACTAACAACATGATATACGTCCTTTAAGGTACTAGACTATCTGTGGTGCTTATTTTATTTGAAGCAATTGAACTGGTCTATAACTTTGTATTCTTTCCTGCAAAATCCCATGGACAGAGGAGCCTGCCTGACTATAGTCCATGGGATGGCAAGAGTTGGACACGACTTAGCGACTAAATCACCACCTCTGTAACTTATGATGATCACAGAGAGAACGTTTAAGCTTTTCTTGCCTTGATCCAAAGTACTATTGCATGAATATTGGAGCACCATGATAATTGCTTTATAAGAAGGGTTTTTTGGGTCTACATAATGGTGGCATGCTGCACTGCCGTTGTTCCCATTCTACAGATGTGAAAATAAACAAAGGAAACTCTTAGGACAATCACATTAGGGGGGGAAAGGCTCGAGGAATTTTATGCTCCAGATATTCAAATACAAAGTGTGTAGTAATGACAGATTGTTTCTTGTGACCATTTTATCTAGTAATCTTTCATTTGTTCTTAATTAAAAGAAAGAAAAATGGAAACTGCTGCAGTGCCTTGGGTTCACTCCTATATTTGAACCTACAGATCTAGAACTTTTCATCTGGAAGTTCTAGTATGTCCATATTCTTACATATTGTGGACTCTATCATAAGAAGCCATTCCACTGTATAGTAATATAATAATTCTTAAAATATATTATAATTTTACATCTTAATTACTTATTATATACACTATGTGTAAATGCATTATATACATTATATGGAAAAAATGTGTTACATTCTGTCATCATATTTTACTAGCTAATTTTGAACCTGTTTCCATCATTTGAATTCAGCTTGCTTTCTTGGCAGCTCAGACACCCTAGTAAGTGAAGAGCCAAGTATACTCAACTTAACACACTAGTAGTGAAGAACCAGGATTCAAATGAAGGCCTGAATGACTCTAGAAGCATATGTCCTTCACTGTGCTTTGCTTCTACCCTGATTTAAGATTTACTTTTTGTTACACTAGTTTTATCTAAGTTTGAATTGTAAGTCTTACATGTATTTTGGAATCTCTGCACATGTAAGAGCATAAAGGACATACCTTGGGAAGTTACAGGCCAGAATAAACTGGATGTACATAATTCATCAACATTAGCTAGAGAATCATCACCTTGAAATGTAGTCATGTGAAATTATTCATGGAAACTCAGCCAAACAAAACACAGCAGAAGCTATCCATTGTGTGTGCAGTAACATGTTAAATGAGATAATCTGTTTTCTTCTGGTCAAATACTCAAGGAAATTGGAGGCTCCAATTCTTACTTTCCAAAATGAGGTTTGAATCTACTTGACCTGAACTGCTAAAGAAGAAGGTCAAAAAACCAGTTGAAGTCTTCAGTTTCCTGCCAAGATGGGATAAAAGGGATTAGTTTCACTCTCCCTCCCGGGAGGCTGGGAATAGTATCTGTTCCCACCAACCTCCCTGGAAAATCTCATGTTATATGAGGCTTTAAATAGAGCCTTCAGAAGGCTCAGTGATGGGGAACCATTCAGTTCAGTCGCTCAGTCATGTCCAACTCTTTGCGACCGCAGCACGCCAAGCCTCCCTGTCCATCACTAACTCCCAGAGTTTACCCAAACTCATGTTCATTGAATCAGTGATGCCATCCAACCATCTCATCCTCTGTTGTCCCCTTCTCCTCCTGCCCTCAACCTTTCCCAGTGTCAGGGTCTTTTCCAATGAATCAGCTCTTCGCATCAGGTGGCCAAAGTACTGGAGTTTCAGCTTCAACATCAGTCCTTCCAATGAACACTCAGGACTGATCTCCTTTAGGATGGACTGGTTGGATCTCCTTTCAGTCCAAGGCACTCTCAAGAGTCTTCTCCAGCACCACAGTTCAAAAGCATCAATTCTTCTGTGTTCAGCTTTCTTTACAGTCCAACTCTCACATCCATACATGACCACTGGAAAAACCATAGCCTTGACTAGATGGACCTTTGTTGACAAAGTAATGTCTCTGCTTCTTAATATGCTGTCTAGATTGGTCATAACTTTCCTTCCAAGGAGTAAGTTCTTTTAATTTCATGTCTGCTATCACCATCTGCAGTGATTTTGGAGCCCCCCAAAATAAAGTCAGCCACTGTTTCCACTGTTTCTCCATTTATTTTCCATGAAGTGATGGGACAGGATACCATGATCTTAATTTTCTGAACATTGAGTTTTAAGCCAACTTTTTCACTCTCCTCTTTCACTTTCATCAAGAGGCTTTTTAGCTCTTCATTTTCTGCCATAAGGGTGTTGTCATCTGCATATCTGAGGTTGTTGACATTTCTCTCTGAAATCTTGATTCCAGCTTGTGCTTCCTCCAGCCCAGCATTTCTCATGATGTACTCTCCATATAAGTTAAATAAGCAGGGTGACAGTATACAGCCTTGGCGTACTCCTTTTCATATTTGGAACCAGTCTGTTGTTCCATGTCCAGTTGCTTCCTGACCTGCATACAGGTTTCTCAAGAGGCAGGTCAGGTGGTCTGGTAATCCCATCTCTTTCAAAATTTTCCACAGTTTCTTGTGATACACACAGTCAAAGGCTTTGGCATAGTCAATAAAGCAGAAATAGATGTTTTTCTGGAACTCTCTTGCTTTTTTGATGATCCAGTGGATGTTGGCAATTTGATCTCTTGTTCCTCCACCTTTTCTAAAACCAGCTTGGACATCTGGAAGTTCATGGTTCACGTATTGCTGAAGCCCGGCTTGGAGAATTTTGAGCATTACTTTACTAGTGTGTGAGATGAGTGCAATTGTACGGTAGTTTGAGCATTCTTTGGCATTGCCTTTCTTTGGGACTGGAATGAAAACTGACCTTTTCCAGTCCTGTGGCCACTGCTGAGTTTTCCAAATTTGCTGACGTATTGAGGGGAACCATTAGACTGATAAATACTGTGGTCTCACCTACAAATCTTAAAAAAAAATTTTTTTTTTTGATTCAAATATAGTTGATTTACAATATTGTGTTAGTTTTAGATACACAACAATGTGATTCAGTTATACATATATAATGGGCTTCCCAGATGGCTCAGACAGTAAAGAATCCACCTGTCAATGCAAGAGACTCAGGTTTGATCCCTAAGTTGGGAAGATCCCCTGGAGGAGGAAATGGCAACCAGTATTCTTGCCTGGAGAATTCTATGGACAGAGAAACCTGGAAGGCTACAGTTCATGTGGTTGCAAAGAGTCACGCATGACTAAGTGATTAACCCCCACACACATATAAATATATCTTTTACACTATATATATATTTCAAATTCTTATCCCTTATAAGTTGTTATAAAATATGGAATATATTTCCTTGTGCTATATAGTAGGTCCTTGTTGGTTATCTAATTTATATACAGTAGTGTGTGTATGTTAATCCCAAACTCCTAATTTATCCTGTCACATCTTTCCCCTCTGGTAACCGTAAGTTCCTACCTAACAATTCTTAAAAGCAAGACCTGAAAGCATAAAACTGTTTTCAAGTGACTTAACCACAATGAGATGCCACCATACAAGTATTTGAATGGCTCAAAGAGACATCTGACCATACCAAGTATTAGCAAGGGTATTTAGAAACTGGAACTCTCATATACCATAGATGAGAATGTAAGGTGCTATACCCACTTTTCAAAACAGGCAATTTCTTATGACGTTAAACATACCCAGCCATCACACCCCTAGGTACTTGCCCAGGAGATAGAAAATTACCTTTACAAAGATTTATACATGAATATTTATAGCAGCTTTATTTACAGCCTCAAACTGGTAACAATCAAAATGTCCATCAGTAGGTGAATAAATAAATCATGATATAGTCATACAGTGGAATACTGTTCTGTGATAAAGGAGTGAACCATCACACCTGAATGGATCTCAAAACATGCTGAATGAAACAAAGTCAAATGGTACACATTTGCACAACAGTGTGACTGTACAGTCAAAAAGGGTTAAAATGGTACATTTTATGTCATGCATATTTTGCCATAATAAAAAAGAGTACTTGCTCTGTGATTCTTTTATATTTATGAAAGTCTAGAAAATCAACTAATCTATGGTAACAGAAAGCAGATCAGTGGTTTTGAAAGGGATCAGGACACAGAAGGAAGGATTGCTAAGGGGGATATGAAAGCCTGTGGAAGTGATGGACACCATTCCCATTTTTCCAACAGCGTTTTCTCACTTTGTGTCCCTGTGTCACATTTTGCTAATTCTTGTAATATTTCAATTGTTTTCATTATTAATGTAATTTTTACAGTGTTCTGTGATCAGTAATTTTTGATGTTGCTCTTGCAAAACTATTGGCTCCCTGAAGGTGGCCCAGATGATGGTCAGCATTTTTTAGCAGTAAAGTGTTTTTTATTTAAGAAATGTACCCTTCTTTTAAGACAAAATACTATTGCATACCTAATAGACTACAGAATAGTGTAGGCATAATTTTTATATGCTTGTATGAGAAACCAATAACCTTGTATGACCCTCTTTATTGTGATATTTACTTTGTTGCAGTAGTTGGAAACAAACCTATAAAATCTCCAAGGTATGCCTGTTTTAAAATGTGTCCAAGATTTGTTTTTATCAGATGTGGTAACACTTGCAGACATGGAAATGTCATGAAGGGAGAAATTTGTGTACTTACAGTTCCCTGAAAACAGAAGGCATGCCATGTCACATAGGGTGACCTGGGAAAGCCAGGAAATCAGTCAGGAGGCAAAGTGAGGGGAAGCATGGACAAGTGCCTTTCTGGTGATTTCTGTGGGAAAGGCAAGATGAGACAGAGAAGAAAGGCTTAGGATTAACTAGTATGAAACATCTCAACAGATTGGCTTCTCCTACTTGTCTGATACCTAGCACTAGGGTGGTTAGGATAGGGGGAGAGTATCTTGGCATATGAGAGCCCTGTTGAGCATCTGATAAAGGAAGTGGTGGGGGCCAGGGCCTCTGGAGGCTGGTTTGCTTTTGAAGAGCATGCTCTTGGGTAAGTGCTTACTTTGCTAGGATTTAGTCAACCCTGGGAGGGGTAATCCCTTCCTGTGTCAGCAAGGCCTCAAAATGTCAAAGCAGAAGGAAATAGAGAAAAATCATGACTAATACAGTAAATAAGAGTGGGAAGATGAGTCATGTGTATATTGCCCAAGATTTAGATGAGGCCCCGGGATAGAATGGGCTTCCTTGGTAGCTCAGCTGGTAAAGAAGCTTCATGCAATGAAGGAGACCCCAGTTTGATTCTTGGGTTGGGAAGATCTTTTGGAGAAGGGATAGGCTACCCACTCCAGTATTCATGTGCTTCCCTGGAGACTCAGATGGTAAGGAATCCACCTGCAGTGTGGGAGGCCTGGGTTTGATCCCTGGGTTGGGACGATTCCCTGGAGGGGAGAGCATGGCAACTCACTTCAGTATTCTTGCCTGGAGAATTCCCGTGGACAGAGGAAGGAACATGGTGGGCTACAGTGCATGGGGTCACAAAGAGTCAGACATGACTGAGCCCCTGAGCGTAGCACAGGACAGAATGGACCATAATGTCTCAGTAGCTTCAGTCGTGTCCAGCTCTTTGTGAACCGATGGATTGCAGTCTGCCAGGCTCCTCTGTCCACGGGATTCTTCAGGCAGGAATACTGGAGTGGGTTGCCGTTCCCTTCTCAATGGGATCTCCTGCATTGCAGGTGGGTTCTTTACCATCTGAGCCTCCAGGGAAGCCCTAATGGACCATGGGATAGGTTTAATGGCTAGTAGTGCCTTGGGAGCAATTAAAACATAGATTTTTATAAGTTTGGGCTTCTGAAACTTTCTTGTGCATGCAAATCACCAGGGATTTTGTTAAAGTGCAGATTCTTATTTAGAAAGTCTGGAGTAAGGCCTGAGAATCTGAATTTCTAACAAGCTACAGTGCTGTTGGTGTAAGATAACCCATGATACAGTAAAGTTCTGAGTGCTTTAATGAGCAATGGGTAGGAATCTGGCTTGAAGTGTTGGTTCTGCTACTTGGTAATTGGATAATTCTGGGGAATGTACCTAACCTATGAAAACTTTGTATTCCTTACAAATAAGGTGGGAGTTATAACAATATCTACCTCAGAAGATCATTGTGATGGTTACATGAAATATTACTTAAGGGTGCTCAGTGAAAGGCAGTCAAAAGTAAGAATAGTTGGGGTGGGTTTCGAAGACAGCTTACTGTTTCCTAAATTGCAAGAGTGGGATAATTTAGGGATCCTATTCTTGCAAGGATCTCCTTTGCCATCTGTCTGATGAGAAGATTTTTGGCTTCTGTATCTACAGTGATGGGAAGAATTCACTTGGAGGCCATTTTGTTTCTAGACTGCTCTGTTCAGTTCAGAGATTTTTTTTTTTTTTTTTTTTTTCTGGAGATAAAGTCAGCTGCGGCCATGTAGTTATAGGTCTACTGCCTGAGTGAACTCAGAAGGAGAAAGGTCTGCCCTCCCAACCCCCTTTCATTTTTCTGACACATCCAGTAGGCTTTAACCAAGCCTACTCACAATTACTGTATTCTCTATGGTTGATACCAATGACTTTGAGTGATAAGAGGTAAGTGGTTATAGTACATCTCCCACAGCCTCATTACAATGAGACACTCAGACAGAAGTATAAACATACTTTTAAACAAGCATGCACAAAAACAATAATACCATCTACAGCAAACTCAAAACATTCTTGACTCTCAGTCTTTGTAAGGGCTCAAAGAGCATTTTGTATGAAAGTGTCACTCGGTAAACATAATATCCCAGTGGGAGGAATCATTTCATTTTCTAGGCTCTGAGAAGCAACAGGACACAGATGTTGAGAGGTCTGTGCCCAGGATGCTGTTCTGGAGTGCGGACTGTCAGGGTTTTATATCTTCTTTCCTCCTACAAAGGGAGAAGGATTTAAATATATTCATGCATTTGAATAATCCTTTGGTTGGTTGTTTATAAGGATCAGAACCTCCTGACTCAGTTTAGGTGAAAGAAGGTTTATGATCAGGAATGTTTCATAGAATTCAAGGGCAGAAATCACAGCTGAGGGTTATGAGAAACTGGAGCTGGAAGTGTAACCTTCAGTGACCAAGGAAGGCCTTGGTCACTTCCCACCTCCCTTGGTCAGATATCATATGACCCCTTCCCTGAAATTCACTTCACATTTTACTTTTTTATAGAACACGTCTTCCATTTAATTTTCCAAAGACCCATCCTAGCCATCTTCAAACTACCTGCAGCCCCTGGGTCTGTGTTAACTTTCAGACCAGGACACTCAGCTAAGCAACTAGGATGGCTACTCCGATTTCAAGTTCTGAGTAGAGGAAGATTTGACACAAGACTGATACAACTTGAATCAGTTGTTTCCCCTTGCTCCAACAAGCAGCAGGTAGTGTAAAGTTACTTGAATAGCCACAGGACCAGTTCCCAGTTGGTAAGAGTACAGGGCATAGGCAAGGAATTTGAATGCCATGCCTGCTCTGGCTTTGCCATCTAATCTGTTAATCATTGACGCTGTTTAGTTAACCGAGAAATTCATTGAGCACCCATTTGATATATTCATCACAAGCAGTTGGTAAGTAGGAATCAGGACTTTGGCAGAGAGTGGACCTCCTTGTTTGTCATTGATTGACTGCAGTTGATTCCTGTTAGTAATCTTTGGAGGGGGCTGTAGAGTCAGCTATATACGGCTATGTCTGTACCCTTACCCACATTTTTCTACCTTGTCTATAAAGTTCTAAGGGATGCCAGTGATATTATCCTAGTCTTAAAGTCCTGTGGGGAAAAATGAGAGTAGATCAACAGGTGTGAGCATCAGAAAGAGCATGTGGAACAACAGAATGAGCCTTGTTCTGAAAGTCGAAATCTCTCTCTTTGATAGTTACTGGATAGCTAACCTTTTTTCACTTCTTCTAGTCTAATCTTTATAAACCAGAAATTACAGTTTTTATTTCAAGTCTTCTTGTGAATACTCAATGAAAGAATTATATGAGGTTTTGGGTCTTCTAAGGTAAAATATTAAAGGACACTGAAGATTGAGTAGTCTTGTTGAGGCTTCTTTCATTTCATGCATTCCCCATTTGTGGGCTATGATAATGAGATATGATAAAAGGTGTTGAAGAAATTATACTTCCTCCAAGGACAGAGATTCTTCCAGGGATAGGGAGGACCACGTTCTGTTTAACTTTTTGGTCTTCCGTATACTTCAGTCCAGTTCAGTTCAGTCACTCAGTCATGTCTGACTCTTCACACCCCCATGGACTGCAGCATGTCAGGCCTCCCTGTCCAACACCAACACCCGGAGTTTACTTAAACTCATGTCCATTGAGTCAGTGATGCCATCCAACCAGCTTATCCTCCATCATCCACTTCTCCTCCTGCCTTCAATCTTCCTCATCATCAAGGTCTTTTCTAATGAGTCAGTTCTTTGCATCAAGTGGCCAAAGTATTGGAGTTTCAGCTTCAGCATCAGTCCTTCCAATGAATATTCAAGACTGATTTCTTTTAGGATGGACTGGTTGGATCTCCTTGCATGCCAAGGGATTCTCAAGAGTCTCCTCCAACACCACAGTTCAGCAGCATCAATTCTTTGGTGCTCAGCTTTCTTTATAGTCCAACTCTCATATTCATACATGACCACTGGAAAAACCATAGCCTTGACTAGATGGACCTTTGTTGACAAAGTAATGTCTCTGCTTTTTAATATGCTGTCTAGGTTGGTCATAGCTTTTCTTCCAAAGAGCAAGCATCTTTTAATTTCATGGCTGCAGTCACCATCTGCAGTGATTTTGGAGCCCCCCCCCCCCTTTCAAATAAAGTCTGTCACTGTTTCCATTGTTTCCCCATCTATTTGCCATGAAATGATGGGGCCAAATGCCATGATCTTGGTTTTTCTGAACATTGAGTTTTAAGCCAACTTTTTCACTCTCCTCTTTCACTTTCATCAATAAGCTCTTTAGTTCCTCTTCACTTTCTGCCATTAGGGTGGTGTCATCTGCAAATCTGATGTTATTGATATTTCTTGCTGCAATCTTGATCCAGCTTGTGCTTCACCTGATCCAGCATTTCTCATGATGCATTCTACATGGTAGTAACCAGGGTGACAATATACAGGCTTGATGTATTCCTTTCCCTATGTGTAACCAGTCTGCTGCTCCATGTTCAGTTCTCACTGTTGCTTCTGGACCTGCAGATAGAATTCTCAAGAGGCAGATCAGGTAGTCTGGAATTCCCATCACTTTCAGAATTTTCCACAGTTTCTTGTGATCCCCACAGTCAAAAGCTTTGGCATAGTCAATAAAGCAGAAGTAGATGTTTTTCTGGAAGTCTCTTACTTTTTTGATGATCCAACAGATGTTGGCAATTTGATCTCTGGTTTCTCTGCCTTTTCTAAATCCAGCTTGAAAATCTGGAAGTTCACGGATCATGTACTGCTGAAGCCTGGCTTGGAGAATTTTGAGCATCACTTTGCTAGCATGTGAGATGAGTGCAATTGTGCAGTAGTTTAAGCATTCTTTGGGATTGCCTTTCTTAGGGATTGGAATGAAAACTGACCTTTTCCAGTCCTGTGGCCACGGCTGAGTTTCCCAAATTTGCTGGCGTATTGAGTGCAGCACTTTCACAGCATCATCTTTCAGGATTTGAAATAGCTCAACTGGAATTCCATCACCTCCACTAGCTTTGTTCATAGTGATGCTTCCTGAGGTCCACTTGACTTCCCATTCCAGGATGTCTGTCTCTAGGTGAGTGATCACACCATCGTGGTTATCTGGGTTGTGAAGATCTTTTTTGTACAGTTCTTCTGTGTATTCTTGCCACCTGTTCTTAATATCTTCTTCTGTTAGGTCCATATAATTTCTATCCTTTATTGTGCCCATCTTTGCATGAAATGTTCCCTTGGTATCTCTAATTTTCTTGAAGAGATCTCTAGTCTTTCCCATTCTATTGTTTTCTTCTATTTCTTTGCATGGATCACTGAGGAAAGCGTTCTCATATCTCCTTGCTATTCTTTGGAACTCTGCATTCAAAGGGGGTATATCTTTGCTTTTCTCTTTTGCCTTTTGCTTCTCTTCTTTTCCCAGCTATTTGTAAGGCCTCCTTAGGTAACCATTTTGCCTTTTTGCATTTCTTTTTCTTGGGGATGGTCTTGATCCCTGTCTCCTGTACAATGTCACGAGCCTCTGTCCATAGTTCTTCAGGCACTCTGTCTATCAGATCTAATCCCTTGAATTTATTTATTTTTTCACTTCCACTGCATAATCATAATAGATTTGATTTAGGTTATACCTGAATGGTCTAGTGGTTTTCCCTACTTTCTTCAATTTAAGTCTGAATTTGGCAATAAGGAGTTCATGATCAGAGCCACAGTCAGCTCCCGGTCTTGTTTTTGCTGACTCTATACAGCTTCTCCATCTTTGGCTGCAAAGAATATGATCAATCTGATTTCAGTATTCCATATACTTAGGTTATAAATTGTGTGAAATTTTAATGTGAACAAAAAAATGGTGTATTTTGGGTGAAGTGGGACATCCAAAGAGTTTGAGAAAGGGGCTGCTGCAGTTGGGATGAAGGTGGTCGATTTTATATGCTCAGAATCTCCCCGGGTCTTGACCCAACTGCTAAAGAACAGATGCCTAAATAGGGTCCTAAAGTTGACTATTTCCCACATTTTGGAGTTTTCCCCTGTTCTTGAAAGACTGATAAAATTACCTAAAAGTGAGATGTTTTCATTGCTTTCCCTGAATTGAAGCTCTCAAACCTTCAATTTTATACATATTATAGACAACAAAGACTGTTAGTTTAAATGTTACAAAAACTACATGCCGTTTAAAGCAAGCACGTGGTCTTGAAGTGAGCTCCAATGCACTTAACACATCTCTTCTGGAGACATATTTTTGTACGGAAAGCCAATTAGGTTTGTAAAATAATGTCAAGAAGATCCGCCTTATATGTCCTCTTGTTAAAAGCCCTGTTGTTGTTATTCAGATGCTTAGTCGTGTCCAACTCTGCACGACCCCATGGACAGTAGCACACCAGGGGTCCCTGTCCCTCACTATCTCCCAGAGTTTGCCCAAGTTAATAACCCATTATTAACTAAATCCATTAAATTTTCTCTTCCACAGGAGTTACTGCTCCCAGGGATGGAATAGGCATTCCTGTATTGCACATACAGAACTGTTGTTTTCAAGACTGTCTTCCAGAATACTTAGAGGCACATCAGCTCTCAATATAGCTCTTTGATAATCCATTTTCTTCGGTCAATCCTTTCTGCTGCTACTGCTGCTAAGTCGCTTCAGTCATGTCTGACTCGTGCGACCCTGTAGAAGGCAGCCCACCAGGCTCCCCCGTCCCTGGGATTCTCCAGGCAAGAACACTGGAGTGGGTTGCCATTTCCTTCTGCAATGTGTGAAAGTGAAAAGTGAAAGTGAATTTGCTCAGTCGTGTCCGACTTGTAGTGACCCCGTGGACTGTGGCCTACCAGGCTCCTCCATCCATGGGATTTTCCAGGCAAGAGTACTGGAGTGGGGTGCCATTGTCTTCGTCAATCCTTTCTAGAACTTCAGTAATTGAGCAGATTGTTACTGGGTGGACCATCTTGAAAACCTGCCTGAGTTATTTGGAAAAGAAACATGTTTCAGTACTGACTTCAATAGAAACACAAAGTTTCTACGTGAAAAGCCCTCGCTTTTAACTTGCACAGCCATAGGGAGACTGAGAGGGTGGCTGATTACTCTCAAAACTGGTAGCGCATTCAAAGGATATCTGTCCAAAAAGAGGTATGTGTGATATCACTCGGGCTAGCCTTGTTTAGCATTCTATGGATTGAGTCCTTTACCTCTGTCCTATGCTGCAAGCTTCAGAGCCTGGCATACAAGGTGTTTATCCCAAGGTCTTCAGCCTTTCTAACAGACAGCAACTGAATAGAAGAGATATGCCGGAGGTGTGATGTTTTAAGATTCTTCGATGGCAGGTTTCAAGAAAACCTGCTGAAACTGCCTTGTATTTGTTCAGATAAAGCTTGATATTATGTCACTTAGAGCCTGAAATCTCTGTAATATCTTAACATAAGGTAAATTTTTTTCTTGAGCTTGTAAAGGCTACTTGATGAGAGTGGCTTGGCTTCTCCAAGCATTCTTTTAGGACCTTAGGCTAAGGAGGTGCTGACATTGTCAAAGGAGACTTTTACTATTGTCACTAGTGTTGACTTTAAACTGGCCTATGAGCAAAGAGTGCTAGTGGAGAATCACAGGGGAGGTTTGATTGCCAATTCTGAAAGGAGAGAATCTCTTCCTCTCCCATTTTATTATTCAGGGCCCGGTCACATGACTACAACTAACTGCAATGCAGTCTGGGAATGTAATTAGGCTGTGTGCCTCAAATGAAAGGGGCTGGCTTGGTCACAGCTGGCCAGTCTGCCAGCTAGCTTAAACCAAATGGTGTTTACGACAAGAGTGCAAGGGTTCTCACAGAATCCTAAGTCTTCAAGAAGGGAGTGGGTCTAGAAATCGGACAGTGCCCTCTGCCTCTTTCTTTCTTTTGCTCTTGATCTCTTCATTTTTATGCCACTGGTTCAGTCCATTCACTGTGTCTCTGGGCACTTTTTAAAAGACTGCTCCTTTACCTGCAAGGCTGAAAATGGTTATTCCACAGCCCAGTTTACACATTATAGTCTTGGCTATCCAGAGCTTAACTATTTTCTGAATTCCAATTCCAAATTTCTAGGCAAGAGAATTTGACTGGCCCAGGCTGCTTCAGTTCCAGCTAACTGAGGCCAGCATTTGGGGACCCAAAGTGTACACCTGGCTTCTAGATCCCCAGCCCACTACCACTGTGACCCTGAGAAGGAGACAGTGTTCAGAAATGGATGATTTTGAGCTGGATCACTCAAACTATCCATATGTTTAAATGGCAGATTTCAGAAGTGACTCAGGAGTTTTCAGCCACAGTCTTTGCACTGCAAGAAGGTGAGAGGAAGTTCTCTTGCCTGAGTTCTGATATCCCCACTTCTCTCCTCTATCACTCACATCATTGTCTTTGTCATTTTGTGACATTATGTACATCCCAGCTGAGGTAGTCACACCACCACCTCTCTGTCTTTGAAAGGAAAGAGTCACCTTCATGTATACAAAATCACAATAGGACTAGTTTTAATTTAAAGTGTTTTTCATTTTCTAAAACTTTCTATATAAGCTCTATATGATAGAGCTTCAAGGAGCTCTACCAGCTCCTTGAAGCCTATAAAACCAGTGACCTAAATATTAAACTGATGAAGCATGCAAGAGAATAGAAAAGCTAGGGAGGATTTCTCTTATCCTGAAGTCTGTGATATTCTATCACTGTTATGGAATGTTCTGTTTTATGATTCATCATATTTTTAAGGTGGAGGAAAATATACCTAGATATAAATCTGTCTCATTTTGGTTTTCACTGTGTTCTTATGAAGTGCTTATTATAGGAAGGTAAATCAGGGCTTAGTTTGATGATTCACTTAATGCTTTTGAACCTCCCTCATTTGTAAAATGGAGATAATAGTACATTACACAGGGATGCTGGGAAGATTAAATATAATAATGAATGTTAAAAAGCTTACAGAGTCTTCAACATATAAGCATAGAGTTAACATATGACCCAGCAATTCCACTCTTAGATATGTGCCCAAGATAGGAGAAAAACAGGTGTTCAAATAAAACCTTGCATGTGAATGTTTGTAGCAAGTCTATTCACAACAGCCCAAACAGGAAACAGTCCAAATGTCCATCAGGTGATAAATAAGTAAATAAATTGTGATATATCCGTAAAACAGAGTACTGTCCAGCAACAAAAATGAATGAAGTGCTAGTACATGATATGGCATGGATAAATCTTGAAAATATGCTAAATAAAAGGAGTCAGAGACAAAACCCCACATATTATTAATATATCACTTCCACTTCTGTTAAATATCCAGAATAGGAAAATCTATAGGGATATAAAGAAGATTATGGGGTTTTAGGGTGTAGGGAGAGGGGGAATGAACAGTGTTGAATGGACAGAGGTTTCCATTTAGATTGATGAAAAAGTTCTGAAACTAAATAGTGGTGGGGTTGTTCACTGTCTTGAAGGTACTTAATGCTACTACACTGTATGCTTTAAAAAGGTCTGAATGGTAAATATTATGTTATTTCTATTTTATCACAATAAAAAATCATACCTTACGCACCCACCCCCTTTTGAAAAAAAAGCTTTGTAAATGCTAAAGTGCTGTATGAGATTAAATCACTCGTGATTTTTTTCCCTTTTATTAAAGTGGCTGTCCCAGTCAGGTGACTCCAGGCACTTCATTACTCTGTGATACTTGTTTTCTCAGTGACGTCTCAATACCTCAATCAAGGACCAGTTCCAGTCTTTTAACTTAAGGTTTTTCTTCTCAGTTCTATGAGGAAATATCCATCATTGTAGTTTATTTAAGAAGGAAGCAAGGTAGATACATGCTGATTCTATGTTTTTCAACAAATAAGAATCTTTCTTCAGCTGGTAGCTACCTAGCTTTCTGAAAAGTAATCTAAAGATTAGGTTGCAGAGTCAAAACGAGCCAAGAAAGAAAAGGTCTGGGTTCTGGATTATGGTAGGCTTCATTAGTGCTGGTTACCCAATTCCAGTTCTCTCTTTTGTAGGCAGGTGGGCAGGCTGGACCTCCCAGCTCCCTCGGTGCCAAGGCAGAGTGATGTGACTAATTCTGACAGTTGCCATGGAGACATTTAAGAGACGGTGTGTCACCTCCTTCTCTCTTTTCCTCTGCTGCAGTAACTCTTCCATGGGGTACAGAGGGGAGCGGGAAAACCTTGCTAGTAGAGGGGTATCAATGGGAGTGATTTAGATTGATCTTTGAGCATGAGAAGCAAAGAAGGAATCTGACCATCTAGGACCAAACAGGATCCCTAGGGGAGAAGGCTTCCAGGAGATGCTAGTACCCACACTCATCTGTTTCCCCAACCTCCCTGAAACATTCACCCATTAAGACCAGTCAGTTAGAAGTGGTACTTTGCTAGATATGTCACTGGGGATCAAAGATAAAAACAGCACACACAGCCCTTGCTATCAGGAAGCACATAGTCCAATGGAAGAGACAAAAAGGAGAGTGATGCTTATAACACCGTGGATAAGCATGGCAAAGTAAATCCAGAGAACAGTGAAGGACAAAGGTGGACCCTGCAACCTGGTCTGATGAGCAGGGGGTTAGGGAAGTCTTATAGAAAGAGATGGCTACTGAGCTGAGACTGGAATGGGTTGGACTGTGAAGAATTTGAAAGAGAGGTTTTGTTCTCACTCTAGAGATAGTATCAGAAGAATGTGGGGCTTGGGCATTTCAAAGTGGAAATCAATTCATTTTTCGTCAGATGTCCTTATATGTGGTGGACACTCTAGTCCTATTGGGAGGGTAATTTTCTCAGTACTAATTTTAAGAGAGGGTAGAGCATCATGGTTATTAGTTCTCCTATAGGATTAGACAAAACCTAACTTCAATGTTAGCTTAGTCTTATTTTTTAACTGTGTGATTTTGGGAAGATTATCTCTTTATGTCTCAGCTTTTGCTTGTTTGTTTTTTAAATCTGAAAATGTGGGTAATAATTTGTTGTTGGGATTGAAGGTTAATCCCCAAAGCTTGATAGCATCGACAGTGACGTGGTTAAAAGGATGATGGCAAGTTATTTTAAGACCTTAAGTAACTACTGACATGGTTTTACTGGAAAAGTACTTTCCAATTTCCAAATAACTGACCCAAAAGAAACATGGAGGACCCAAACTACTTAGGAGGGAAGACTACAACTTCAACTTAGCAGTGTTAAATGATTGCGGTCATTTCCTGGCTCCCACTGAAGAGGAAGCTTGTCAGTGGGGTACAAGGTATGCTTTGTAGATAGGAATATAGTGCTTCTCTTATAGACCTCTGTCCTCATTTACCCTGTTCAGAAATTCATAGCCAGTTGAGTTACATTTATCCTCTGTCTTTGATCTTTGGCTTTGACTAATAGGAACATCCTTGGGACACAGTTCCAGACAAGGATTCTGAGCACACTTTTCCTTCATGGGCCTGTCTATGGAGCCCTCCGCTTCTATTCAGCCATGAGAGGCCCTTATAGAAGTGACACAGGGCAGGCATGTCAGTGCTCCTGGAGAGAATGCTTAAGGGCAGAAACTGGTGCTTCTAAAACTTGTGTGCAGGCTGAGAACTGACTGTACCGAAATCTGAAATCTCTTCACCTTTGGGTATCAGACAGGCTACTGCAGTGGGCAGAGATGGGAGGGAGATTCTATACCTCAGACTGCCAGGGCTCAAGAAACTTCCCAAACTGTATAATCAAGCCCTTGAATAAGCTCTTAATGGGCCTGTCAGTCTGTAGACCACATACCTCGGCAGAAATTGGGACATTTTAAGTGGAAGGAATTAATCAAGATTTGTGGATTTGACGGTGGGGTCACTTGCCTCCTAATGTTTGGAAAGGAAGGAGGAGCTGAAAGTGAGTCTCTTTTGTGACACTTTGGTATCAAGGTAAGTGGACATTAAATTATGGGACCCTCCCTGACAGCTTTAGCTGCTTTGCAGAGGGCTAAACTTGTAGGATGCTGTGGTAATTAATGTCAAGAAGCTGTTATAAGTTGACATCATTCTGAAAAGCATGGGGTCTGAAAGGAGTGAGTATATTTCTGGGAAAGATATTTTTCAAGAGGTTTAGTGGGCTGAGGTGTTCTTTCCAGGTGGTGCTTTATGAAGTCACATTGTTCAAGCGGGGTCACTGCGCATCCACAGTGTGAAGACAGTCAATTGCAGGACAGTTCTCTCCTGCCTGGCAGAGCCCTGGGATAAGGAATATGTCCAGTGAGTCCTAGCTACACAAAGGTGTCCCAGGTTGTTTGTTATGGTGATACTTGCCAAATAGATGACAGAAGGTGTGTAGATGACTGAAGGCAGTCTTTAATGTTCTTAGGTTTTAATTTCTAAAAGGGGGAAAAAAAAAAAGAATCCAGTCAGTGACAGAAGTTCTGTGTTTACATTTTCAAGTTAACTAAGAATTAAGTTAATGAGAGGATTAGATGGCATCACCACCTCAGTGGACAGTAGCTTGAACAAGCTCTGGGAGATGGTGAAAGAGAGGGAAGTCTGGTGTGTTCCAGTCCATGGGGGTCACGAAGAGTTGGACACAACCGCGCGACTGAACAGCAAGAAATAAGTAGCACTTTCTTTTTAGAACTCTAAAATTTTCTCTAACTCTTCTCTCTTCCTAGGCCCCTTTGGCCTTACCCTTCAGTGACTTCGTAATGAGGAGAAGGCCGAGTCCAGTCTCTGCCTCCTGCCTTCCTTAGTGCCCAAAGCCATAATTACCCCATTTTTCTTCTCCCTCTTCTTTACCAAAGCTCTGGCAGTAGATATTCTGGGCACACATGCAGATCCCATTTTCAGTAGACGCATACTCCCTGCTGCTTCCAGTGCTAAAGATCCCTGGCGTTGACACGGTCTCCACCTGATGCTGATGAGTCCTCCCGGCTCTATGGCAGGGCAAGGCTGGATTTGGCCATAACTGGTCACTACCTGAAAGCCTTCCTCCTGTTGCTCATTCTGCTTCTGTTAGACCCTTGTCGGGCTCTCCTGAGAAGCACATCCTCACTAAATCACAGGTGTCTAAGACTCTCGGCTGTTTTCAGGAACTCAACTAAACAACTCTGTGGGCCAGTTGGAGCTTTTCAGAGTATTTATCTCAGGAAAGTGATTTCACATAAATGAGAGTTCACAGTTCACTTTCAGAGAAGGCCCTTATTAGCAGCTGGTCCTCCCTAATTGGTGAAATTTCACTTATTACAATAACAGACTGGACATTTTTAGACTGTGAGGGAGATAATTCTCATGGGAATTGTTATTGATTCTACTTATCTCTTTAGAGCAACCCATTATATGCTTTGTTAAGGCCACAAAATGGTTGATTCCATGAGTATACATATCATAAAAACCTTAAAAAGAAAAGAATTATTAAAATACACAAGAGAGTGTAGGTATGAGGACTTATTATCCTTTAAAAGCCTAGGACAGATGAATACTCACTGTGTAATAAAGGGGTCTTGCTCCCAGGGGAGGTTTCGGTGGGGTTTCCCATCAGTCTCTCATACTCTGCACTTCGGAAGTCACGTGGAGTGGCAGAGTTACTACTGGTTGTTCAATGGAAAACTGCAATGACCACAATAGGAATGAGAAATAGGACATATGACAAAAGATAGTGTGCCAGTTAAGTAACAGTTTTCACACAGGCAAATGTAGTTTTCAGTGTTATGGTCAGTGTTGAAGCATGCACCTTTTACAACCCAAGAAACTTAGATGAACCATATGGATATGATAGTTCATCACTAAATTGGGTGATTGAGGGAATGTTCCTTTTTTCCTTTGTTAGACAAAAGAAAAGAATTATTAAAAAGATGCAAACAAAAGACTAAACAGTAAAATCAGAAAACTTTCTTGCCTTTTACTTCCTATTATTTCTCTGATTTTCCAGAGACAAGCACCATTTGCTGTACACTTTATATATCCTTCCAAGTATTATTCTTAATATTTAGAAGTAAATAATCATATATACATATTTTCATATTGCCGCAAAGGCACATTATAGATTTATCTAAATCTCTAAATGGAATCATTGTAATTTTGTTCTTCAACAATTCTTTCTTTACTCAGTACTATGTATCTTTGTCCTATGTTAATACATACAGACCTACCAACTTACATTTTAAATTGCTGTATACAGTATTATTTAACTCTTTGGAAGGGGAGGTATTGATTTATGTTTCGCTTAAGGTCTTTAGCAATAGGAACGTGGTTATTGGCTTACTTAATTAAAATCTTGGTCATACTTCTGGAGAGAGTCAGCACAGAAGCCAAATTACCAATCTATAAATGTTTGTTCTTCATTGCAAAACACCGAATGATACTCAAAGGGGTTTAATTTTGTGTTTTTTTTTTAAATAATCTTCTCTAATCCAAATTGGAGGTCAATATTTACCTCTACCATGCTGTATTCTGGAAAATTTGAGAAAGAAGTAAGAACTGTACAGTCAGACTAGATCCAACTCTAAATCCTGGTTCTGTCTGTTTTGAACTATAGGATCTTGGCAAATTATTTAAACCCCTTTATCCTCAGTCCTCTTCTTTGTAAAATGGAAACAACAATCCTTAACTCATTAGATTGTATTTACTATGAAATAAAACACTGTATATGACAATAGGGTGATGTATAATTGTTGGTGTTCAATAGTTTTAATTTATATTTATATGTGATGGAAAAATGAAGTTGTTGATATATAATGTTTTTTACTTACCAAAAGGCAATTTCATATAGTTTTACCTAATATATATGTTATATGTAACATCTCATAGTCATTCTCTTCAAAGAAAATTCATTGATGAGACAATGTTCTTAGATACATTCTTGAATGGCTACTTAAAGGCTAAATGGTCAATATAAGACATGACCTTATGAGAAATTATAATATGGAGAAATTTTCACTGAGATTATTAGGGATGATTTAATGAAGGTATGAGATCTGATACTGACCTTGAAAGATGGGTAGATGATGTAGAAGCAATAGAATGTTCCAAAAGTTCTGACTGAGCTCTCTCTTTCATAGATAGATGAGTGACATAGTAAACATTTAGACTTTAGAATTTAATTTTAGATGGGACCTGTAAAATATTTATTTCAACCATTTCATATTACAGATAAGGGAAGAGGCCTGTAGGGTTTAAGTGACTAGCCAAACACCATAAAATTGATTAGCTACAAAACTGGTAGGCTTCCCTGGTGGCTAGCGGGTAAAGAATTCACCTGTAGTGTAAGAGAGCTGGGTTCAATCCCTGTGTCGGGAAGATCTCCTGGAGAAGGGAATGTCTACCCACTCCAGTATTCTTGCCTGGAGAATTCCATGGACAGAGGAGCCTGGCAGACTATAGTCCATGGGGTCACAAAGAATTGGACACAACTGAGCTACTATTACACACATACACACACACAAAACTACTAGAGAAAGGTAACAGGTACTATTGTTACTCACAAGCAAGAAATGGAGATAGTTTTAGAGTTATGAATAAATGCTCATTGAGATTATTTTTAAAACCTTGAAGAGTAATATTTAAAAAACACTGCCTGTGGAATCAATCTTTTGAAGAGTATGGGCTGTGATGAGTGAGAACAAATAAGACATGTTGATGGAAGTAAAGGATGCAGAAGGAAATGGCAAGCATTTGAACAAAAATTAATATATGCCCAGGGGCTATGCAAATCATTGAATGATAAACACAAAGCAGGCTTTACAGAGACCATGTAAATGAGGGAGCAGGGCTGAGAGTAATCACAGTTGAGCAAGAGGCATATGTAAGATATAAAACATTTGGGACAGAAGAGGCTGGAAAAGATTACAGAATAAATTTAGAGAGTGTACAAAAACTCAGGCAAATCAAAAGTAGAAAATAAAAGGAAGATTGCACAAGAGGATTGATAATAAGACATGTTTCAAGTACATGGAAACAAGATGTCAGTACAGAAGGCAAGAATCTCTCACAGGTGGAAAAGGTAATTTATTGAGATAGAGGTAGAATTTCTGAACAAGATGATTTTCCTAAGTGTAAGTGATGTCAGGAGTGGACATACCTAGGAGGAAAAAAAACAGAAAAATTTGGCTAGTATTAGCATAGCTGGAAAAGAAATGGGTTGAGAATTTTGGTGACTTATTTAAGGCGGGAATGGAGCATGATTGCTGTTGGGAAATCTAGCAAACTTTTTGATACTGAGCTGGTTGTTGAACTTCTCAAGATCTCCGATTTCTTGGCTGTAAATTAAAGGACCTGGACAAAATGAGCTTCAAGACAGCTTTACTCAAAGTGTGGCCCATGGACCAGCAGATCCAATACTATTTGTTACCAGTCTGTGAAAAAATTAATATAGACTTTTGAGAATGTTTAGCAACTTTTATAGCAATTTGACTTTGTTGCAACATCTAAGCATGTGACTTTGTATTATTCAGATTATTGGTCTGCAATGAACTTGAAATTGCAAAAAGTAATGTCTTTCACTGTGGATAACTTGAGAATCACTGTTATAAAGTCTTTTGATACTAAAGTTATAATTATATATATCTTCAGTGACTGAAATTTCCCTGAGCTATGGATAGGTCTGATTTACCCTTGTATCAGCTTGCTAGGGCTGCCATAACAAACTGCCACAAACTTGGTGACTTAAACAAGAAATTTATTTTCACAGTTTTTGTTACTGAGAGTTCAGAATTGAGGTATCAGTAGGCGTGTTTCCTCCTAACTCTTCTCTCGCTGGCTTACAGACAGCAGCCTTCTTGCTGTGTCCTCCCATTTTTCTTCTGTGCCTGCATCGTGCTGTCTCCATGTGTTCTGGTCTAAGGATTCCAGTTGGATCGGGTTTGGGTCCACCTTGAATGGCCTCATTTTAGCTTAATCACCTCTTCAAAGGTCTTATCTGCAAATAGTTACATACCAGGGTACTAGGCATTAGGGCTTCAACAAATGAATTTGGGAAAAACAATTCAATCCACAATCTTGCTAAAGAAAGCTGTTTTTTTCAAGGCGTTATTTTATGACAACATAACCAACTGATGGATATTTTTGAGTTGGTTTGTATGCTTATTTTTGCCAAATGACCACAAATACATGAATTAGTTATGGTATGTTTTCATTTGATTTTAATGTATATAATTTCCCAGTAAAATGATGCCCTTATTTCAATAAATTAAGATCAAAGTAAATAAATTTCAGTTATCCAAATCTCAGAAGTGTTTGGGTGAGTAAATAGCAGCATTATAACATAATTCAATAAACCTATGAACCTTCCTACATTTCTGAACTGTCACTTTAAAAAAAGTAAATCAAGTCACACTAAACTCTCAGAAACTTAATAGGACATAAATCAATTTTTACCTAGGCACAAAGCTGAAAAAAATTCCTGCATTTGATTTTTTTCCATGGCTCTGATCATACACAAGTTTACCTGTGTTATGTTATTCAGATTCCCTGTATCCTGTCACCTTTTCCCTTTAATTTAAATCAGTCTTTGGGCATAATGCAGATTAATCCCTTGGGTTAAATTTTTAGAATTACACCTACTGGGTTAACAAATAGAGTATTTCTGAGGTTGTTCTTATCTGCTGCTAAATTGCTGCTTTACATCAGAAGTATGAATCACCCTTGTCACTGGTAGTGTGGGAAAATATTTGTTTTGCTCTATTCTTTCCAGAATTTGATTATCATTAAGCAAATTCTTCTGTAAGTTTGAAAGTAGAAATGTGATATGTTATTTTCCTTCATATATTTTCTTACTACAGATGAAGTTGCACCATTTTTCAGGTTATTGGCCACCTGTATTTCTTTATGAACTGCTGTTGAGCATGACATACTTTGAAAGAGAGCGAAGGACATACTGCCCTACAATAATGTCACCTCGTATTGGGAAGTGAGCATACTTTTAAAGTACCACACAGCTTTACAAGCTTGTTTTCACTCTTTCCTTTTCCTCCCCAACTTTTCCTGTTTTCTGTTAGCCTATTAAATAACTTCTCTGTGTTTGCCTGTGGAGGTCCTAGAATGCAGTGTGCTGAGACACTCATGACAGAGTTCAGTACCCACTCTCTTTTCAGTCTAGACCCAAAAGGAAACCTCTTAAGTTCATCAGAAAGAATATGAACTGAATCTGAAAGTTTCACTTTGCTCAAATCTTACTGTACAGTGGAGATAATACTTCTCTATATTAATAACTTTGCTCATTAAGAAATAGACATCGAGGCCCAGAAACTGAGGACCAAGGCTGAAATGTACCTTGATTTTCTTTGGCCTCATATACATTTTGCCTAGGTGGTAATTAATACTTCAGTTTACCTTGCATGGTATGTCTTGAGCATGAAAAATCATGCCCATGTCAGACAGGTTGACTAAGACTGCCTTTTCTTTCATTGTCAGGCTTTCAAAGGCTGCTCTGAGGAACTACACATAAACCTCCCCTTTCCTGAAAAGCCAGCATTGAATCTGTCTTACATTACCCCAAAGAGGGCTGAATTCCTGAGAACATTTTTCACTGTGTGAATAAACTACTTTTCACACAGTACCAGGAGAATTTTGTGCAGAGACTAGAGAGATGAAAGTTTAAAGATTTGGTAGAAGTAAGGGTGAGGAAAAGGGAGCAGCTGGAGCCAAATTATGAGGTAGTGAGTGAGTGAAGTGAAGTGAAAGTCGCTCAGTTGTGTCTGACTCTTTGCAACCCCATTGACTATACTGTCCATGGAATTCTCCAGGCCAGAATACTGGAGTGGGCAGCTGTTCCCTTCTCCAGGGGATCTTCCCAACCCAGGGATCAAACCCAGGTCTCCTGCACTGCAGGCAGATTCCTTACCAATTGAGCCACAAGAGAAGCCCAAGAATATTGGAGTGGGTAGCCTATCCCCTCTCCTGGGAATCTTCCCCACCCAGGAATTGAACCAGGAATCAAACTGGGCCTCCTGCATTGCAGGCAGATTCTTTACCAATTAAGCTATCAAGGAAGCCCATTTAAGTAGCGTTATTTAAATAAGAGACGGTAAATTCACAGACCTCTGCCTGAAGTAGGGTTGTAAATATTTTCAGACAGCAAGGTTTCCATTTTTAACATATTTTATTGTTGTAAAATATGCATAATATAAAATTTACTGCTGTGATCATTTTTAAGTTTGCCAGAATTAAGTGCATTCATACTGTTGTGCAGCCATCACCACCATTCATTTCTAGAAGTTTCTTTGTGATGCAAAACTGAAACTCTAGCCGTTAAACAATAACTCCCAATTCCCCACCCCCTCAAGCCCTTGTAAGCTACTATTACAATTTCTGTCTCTATATCATTGACTACTTTAGGTACCTCATGTAAGTGGAGTCATATAGTGTTATTTTTTTGATGGCTTATTTCAATTAGCATGAATTCTTCAGGGTACATCGATGCTGTAGCATATGTCAGAATTTCCTTCTTTTTTAATGACTGAATAATATTACATTTTGCTTAATTCAGTCTTCTGTCAGTGAACACCTAGATTCCTTCCATGTTTTAGCTATTATGAATAATGCTGCTATGAATATGGGTGTACAAATATTAGTATCTCTTTGAGACTCTGCTTTCAAGTTTGGATATACACTAAGAAGCGGAATCACTAGATCATATTTTCAGTTTTTTAAGAAACTGTCATACTGGTTTTCACAGCATCTGTCTCATTTTGCATTCCTACCAACCTTGTCCAAGGGTTCCAGTTTCTCTACATTTGTTATTTCTGTTTTTCTTTTTAAAGTAAATATCCTAATGGTTGTGAGGTGGTATCTCACTGTTGTTTTGGTATGATTTTCCTAATGATCAGTGATTTGAACATTTATTCATGCATGTGCTTATTTTCCATTCATATATCTTCTTTAGGGTAACATCAATTTAAGCCCTTTGCCCATTTTTGAATTGAATTCTTTTTTTTTTTTTTTTTTTTTGCTGATGACTAGGAGTTCTCTATATACTCTGGTAATTAATCTCTTCTCAGGTATATGCAAACATTTTTCTTATTCTGTGGGTTACTTTTTCACTCTGATAATACCCTCTGAAAGCAAAAAATTTAAAAAAAAATTCATGAAGTCCGATTTTTCTATTTTTTCTATGCCTTTGATATCATATTCAAAATTTTTTTTCCTAAACACAATGTTCTCAAACATCTGCCTTAAGCCTTCTTCTAAGTGTTTTAGCTCTTATGTTTAGGTATTTGATCCATTTTGAGTTAACTTCTGTATTTGGGGTTATGTGAAGTTCAACTTCATGCTTTTGCATGCATATATTCAGTTTTTACAGCACCACTTGTTAAAAAGGGGCTTCCCTGATAGCTCAGTTGATAAAGAATCTGCCTGCGATGAGGGAGACCCTCCCCTGGCTTGGGAAGATACCCTGGAGAAGGGAAGGGCTACCCACTCCAATATTCTGGCCTGGAGATTTACATGGACTGTAGTCCATGGGTTCACAAAGAGTTGGACATGACTGAGTGACTTTCACTTTCACTTGTTAAAAAGATTGTCTTTTCCTGCACTGGATGACTTTGGCACCCTTGTGAAAAATAGTTTGCCCATATATGGGGAAAGAAATGGCAACCCACTCTGGTATTCTTGCCTGGAGAATTCCATGGACAGAGGAGCCTGGTGGACTGTAGTCCATGGGGTCACAGACAGTCGGACACGACTGAGTGACTAATACATAACATATATGCAAATGTTTGTTTCTGGGCCTAGTTGTAAGCAGTTAGTGATCTTTTAGTTAAAAACTTCTGTGTGTGCTCTCATGTGTCACAAAAGAGCAAAAGAGCTGTTTGCAGATTTATAAGCTATCAATTATTAATATTTCTCTAGTGGCTGGAGTTGTCTGATATATTTTTTCTTCTGCCATGTAAACTGAAATGGTTGCTAGATTTCTTAGTGTTAAAAATAATCAGTTTCAATAAATGCTGGAGAGGGTGTGGAGAAAAAGGAACCCTCTTACACTCTTGGTGGGAATGCAAACTAGTATAGTCACTATGGGAAACAGTGTGGAGATTCCTTAAAAAACTGGAAATAAAACTGCCACAAGATCCAGCAATCCCACTGCTAGGTATACACACCGAGGAAACCAGAATTGAAAGAGACACATGTACCCTAATGTTCATCACAGCACTGTTTACAATAGCCAGGACATGGAAGCAACCCAGATGTCCATTGGCAGACAAATAGATAAGAAAGCTGTGGTACATATACACCATGGAATATTACTCAGCTATTAAAAAGAATGCCTTTGAGTCAGTTCTACTGAGGTGGATGAAACTGGAGCGAAGTAAGTCAGAAAGAAAAACACCAATACAATATATTAATGCATATATATGGAATTCAGAAAGACAGTAACAATGACCCTGTATGCGAGACAGCAAAAGAGACACAGATGTAAAGAACAGACTTTTGGACTCTGTGGGAGAAGGCGAGGGTGGGATGATTTGAGAGAATAGCATTGAAACATGTATATTATTGTATGTGAAATAAGTCACCAGTCCAGGTTCAATGCATGAGACAGGGTGCTCAGGACTGGTGCACTGGGATGACCCTGAGGGATGCAATGGGGAGGGAGGTTGGAGGGAGGGTCAGGATGGGAACAACACATATACACCCATGGCTGATTCATGTGAATGTATGGCAAAAACCACCACAATATATTAAAGTAATTAGCCTCCAATTAAAATAAAAGAAAACTTAAAAATATAGTCAGTTTCCTTAAAAAGTCAATATCTTATTCTTTTCTCATTGCAGGATATTTGCCATATATTCCATAATATGTGATGTAAAGATATGTTTGACATGGTTTCTGGAAAAGTTGTTTTCATGATCCAGAAAAGAATTGGTGTTTACAACTTGAGAATGAGTTTCCTTCTCTTGGCTTCATAGTCTATGAATTTCTCTGAGTGTGTGTCCTGTGTGTGTGCATGCATGTGTCACATGTGAGTGAAACAGGCTTATGTGATTAAGGTAGCACACGGTCATCTGGCTGTGGAGAAATACACAAGTCCATTCCCTAAGTAACAGAAGCTTATGCACTTAAATGCCAAAATTTGGGATGTGTAAAGGCATTTATTTTCTCAAATGTATCACACTTGATTTGAATTTCTTTAATTGAAATATTAAACTCTAAGCTTTACTCTTTGGGGGTACATTTCAGCATTTTCTTTAAGTGTTTTTTATTCCCTTAAGAAAGTGCTTTTTCCCCCCCTCAATTTTCCTTTTGTCTTTGTATTTTTTCAAGTATTTGAATTTGAATTTTTTCAAGTGTTCTTCTGATGTCTTCTTTGCTCAGATTCTAAAAGACTATTTTTCCCCGGGAGGTATCAGCTGCTAATGGTGCCCATTTCTTCTTCTAATTTGTTGCATTTGCTATGCTGTGGGCAAGGTTAGAATTGTGTACAAAATAAAAGTAAGCCTCCTTCTCCAAAAAAGAGGAGAAAGAGTTCTCTTAAAAATTTGAAGGCTTTGGTCTTTGAAATATGTGTTTTATGAGATTATATGACTCCTGTTACTATAGTGTTGGTTGTATTCTGAATGATCTAGGCTGGAATTGCTTTTGTGCTTAAATTTGATTTATTAATTAAAGGGTCTTCAATTACCATCAGGAAGAATTTACTGGTTAACTGCAGTTTGTACAAGTTGCCAGATATTGCTTTGCTATGCATTCTGCTGAATACTCAGTGTGAAGAGATGTTCTGTTTTCAGTCATTAGGTGTTAGCCTGTCTAGTTTGCCTCCTCTTACAGAAGGCTACTGATCAATGTGGTGTTGAAAGTTGCACTTCAGGGGTGTTAGTAAGCAAATTGTTCATCCCCTTTATTTATAATTGCCCATATCTCAATGTATTCTATATCAGTTCCTTGGAAATTCTGCTTTTAATCCTTTGCAGATGTCTGCTGTGAGGACTAGTACTACTATTAGGATTCATTGACTGGCTGTGACAGGGTTTCTTCCTTCGATATTGTAGCAAGTTTTATCAGATGCCATTTTCCCCAAAATGCCTTTATTCACTATTTTTTCTGAAGGATGATTTCACTGGATAAAGAGTATTCAGTTGGCAGTTTTTATTACCTTTCAGCGTTTTAAAGATGTAATTCCATTGTTGTCTGACTTCCATCATATCTAATGAGAAGACTTAGAAAATTCATGTCATTGCCATCTTTTTGAAGTATCATTTTTCTCTGGCTGCTTTCAGGAATTTCTTCTTCACCTTCAGTTTTCAGCAGTTTGACTAAGATGTGTGTGTGTGTGTAGGAATGGACTGACTCAGCAGACCTAGGCTGCTCAAACCCCACACATTCCTATTTTCAGAATTGGTCCTTGGTTGGTTTCTGTGAGATAAACCCTGAAACCTTAAAATGCTCTGCCTATTATGAATGTTTTGGTATGCCTGAGGCCTTGAGCCACATGGAATTAGTTTGATCTAATAGTTTGTGTTAATGGTATTATTTGTGGTGAGTTCTTGGTTTTGTTCTGGGAGGCTGGAATCCGAGTAGGTGAGATCAGATGTACAGATTCTGCTGGCCTACTTGAGGGACCTCCAATAAAAGCTCTGCACACCCACCAAGGTCCTGGTGAGTTTCCCTGGTTGGCAGCACTCTGCATGTGTTGTCACATGTGATTTCTGGGGATAGATGGGTGTCTGTGCTGACTCTATTGGGAGGGATGTCTGTGCGTGTTTTCTCCTGGTCTTTCCCCAATGTGTCTTTTTCCTTTTGCTGACTTTAACCTGTATCCTTTTACTGTAATAAACTGTAACCATGAGTATGACAAATTTTCTGAGTCCATGACCCAGTGACTCATGGAGTCACTGAGCCTGAGGGTGGTCTGGAGAACTCACAACACGGTAGGTACCTAAAGTGGGATTTGGTACAATTATCCCTCATACACTAAAATATGGAGAAGGATTTGTTTGGGAAAAGAAACAATGAAAAATGCTTGATGGTTTTGATAGCTATCAAGTCATCCATCATATGAGGCAGCAGCTACACTGCAATTAGCTACTGAGGGTAAAAGTTACCCGTGAAATTTTAGAAATGATCAACTCAACTACTGAGGAATTGGCTTACTGCATACTTAAGGAAATGCAGAATAATGAGAATAAGGTAAGCATTCTCTGATTTTTAATATTCTGTCTAAGTTTGTCATGTGAAATGCTGAGCTGGATAAAGCACAAACTAGAATTGAGATTACAGGGAGAAATATCAATAATCTCAGATATGCAGTTGACACCACCCTTATGGCAGAAAGTGATGAGGACCTGAAGAGCCCCTTGTGATGAAAGTGAAAGAGGAAAGTGAAAAAGTTGGCTTAAAACTCAACATTCAGAAAACTAAGATCATGGCATCTGGTCCCATCACTTTATGGCAAATAGATGGGGGGAAAATGGAAACAGTGAGAGGCTTTATTTTGGGGGGCTTGAAAATCACTGCAGATGGTGACTGCAGCCATGAAGTTAAAAGACACTTGCTCCTTGAAAAAAAAGCTATGACCAACCTAGACAGCATATTAAAAAGCAGAGACATTACTTTGCCGACAAAGGTCCATTTAGTCAAAGCTGTGGTTTTTCCAGTGGTCATATATGGATGTGAGAGTTGGACTATAAAGAAAACTGAGCGCTGAAGAATTGATGTTTTTGAACTATGGTGTTGGAGAAGACTGTTAAGAGTCCCTTGGACTGCAAGGAGATCCAACCAGTCCATCCTAAAGGAAATCAGTCCTGAATATTCATTGGAAGGACTGATGCTGAAGCTGAAGCTCCAGGACTTTGGCCACCTGATATGAAGAACTGACTCATTGGAAAAGGCCCTGATGCTGGGAGAGACAGAGGCAGGAGGAGAAGGGGATGACAGAGGATGAGATGGCTGGATGGCATCACCGACTCGATGGACATGAATTTGAGTAAACTCAAGGAGCTGGTGATGGACAAGGAGGCCTGGGGTGCTGCAGTCCATGGGGTTGCAAAGTCGGACATGACTGAGTGACTAAACTGAAACTAGGTTAGTCATAGCTTTTCTTCCAAGGAACAATCGTCTTTTAATTTCATGGCTGCAGTCACCATCTGCAATAATTTTGGAGCCCAAGAAAATAAAGTGTGTCACTGTTTCCACTGTTTCCCCATCTATTTGCCATGAAGTGGTGGATCCAATGCCATGAACTTAGTTCTCTGAATGCTGAGTTTGAAGCCAGCTTTTTCAGTCTCCTCTTCCACTTTCATCAAGAGGCTCTTCAGTTCCTCTTCACTTTCTGCCATAAGGGTGGTGTCATCTGCATATCTAAGTTTATTGATATTTCTCCCAGCAATCTTGATTCTAGCTTGTGCTTCATCCAGCCTGGCATTTTGCATGCTGTACTCTGCATATAAGTTAAATAAGCAAGGTGACAATACACAGCCTTGACTTACTCCTTTCCCAATATGGAACCAGTCCATTGTTCCATGTCCAGTTCTAGCAGTTGCTTCTTGACCTGCATACTGATTTCTCAGGGGACAGATCAGGTGGTCTGGTATTCCCATCTCTTGAAGAATTTTCCACAGTTTGTTGTGATCCACAGAGTCAAAGGCTTTGGCATTGTCAATAAAACAGAAGTAGATGTTTTTCTGGAACTCTCTTGTTTTTTTTTTGATGATCCAATAGATGTTGGCAATTTGATCTCTGGTTCCTCTGCCTTTTCTAAATCCAGCTTGAACATCTGGAAATTCTCAGTTCATGTACTGTTGAAGCATCACTTGGAGAATTTTGAGCATTACTTTGCTAGCATATGGGATGAGTGCAATTTTGCAGTAGTTTGAACATTCTTTGGCTTTGCTTTTCTTTGGGATTGGAGTTAAAACTGACCTTTCCCTGTCCAGTGGCCACTGCTGAATTTTCCAAATTTGTTGGCATATTGAGTGCAGCACTTTAAAAGCATCATCTGTCAGGATTTGAAATAGCTCAGGTGGAGTTCCTTCACCTCCACTAGCTTTGTTCATGGTGATGCTTCCTAAGGCCCATTTGACTTTGCATTCCAGGTTGTCTGGCTCTAAGATCACACCATAGTGGTTATCTGAGTCATTAGGATCCTTTTTTGTCTAGTTCTTCTGTGTATTCTTACCACCTCTTCTTAATATCTTCTCTTTCTGTTAGGTCATACCATTTCTGTCCTAATTGTGCCCATCTTTGCAAGAAGTGTTCCTTTGGTATCTCTAAATTTCTAATTTTCTTGAAGAGATCTCTAGTTTTTCCCATTCTAATGTTCCATTCTAAAAATAGGATACAATGTGTTTAATCTTGTGTTAGGCAAACATTTCTTAAGTTGAACATAAAAAATACGAACTATAAAAGAAAAGTAAGTGAATTATGCTTCATCAAAAAT
Source organism: Cervus canadensis (assembly GCF_019320065.1). Lineage (NCBI taxonomy): Eukaryota > Metazoa > Chordata > Mammalia > Artiodactyla > Cervidae > Cervus > Cervus canadensis. The sequence continues at coordinate 16,002,469 of NC_057399.1, forward strand.
ATAAACCTTTGTTTTCAAAAGACTCTTAATAAAAATAAAATGTCAAGGCATTGGCTGAAAGAAAATATTGCAAAACATACATCTGGTAATATCTTACATCCAGAGTATATAAAGAAGTGTTACAACTCCATAGAAAAAAGAAAGATTAGTGAATAAAAAATTACTGGGGCAAAAAGTTGCAGACATTTCATGGTCAATTAATACAAAAAAGGCATGTTCAGCATCATGAATCATTAAGAAAATGCAAGTACAAAATGCCATGAGATACCTCTTGGTATCTGGTATATACCTACCAGACTGGCTTTTATCTTTAAGACTGACAGTGCCAAGTGTTGGTAGGGAAGTGTGACAACCTCATACACTCCTGGTGGGAATGAAAAATGATACATTTGCTTTGGAAAACAGTGTGACAGCTTCTTATAAAGTTAAATATATGCTGGGTGCCTGGTCCTCAGTCACTCAGTCTGTTTTGTGACCCCCATTGACTGTAGCCCACCAGGCTCCTTTGTTCGTGAGATTTTCCTGGCAAGAATACTGGAGTGGGTTGGTATTCCTCCTCCAGGGGATCTTCCTGACCCAGGGATCGAATCTGGGTGTCCTGCATTGGCAGGTGGATTCTTTACCATTGACCCACCTGGGAATCCCCTAACATTAAACATGTGTGTGTCAGTGGGCTTAGTCAGTCCTGTCTGACTCTCTGCAGCCCCATGGACTGGATCCCGCCAGGCTCCTCAGTCCATGGGATTCTCCAGGCAAGAATACTGCAGTGGATTGCCCTGGCCTCATCCAGGGGATCTTCCCACCCAGGGGATGGATCTTCTATTTCCGGGTCTCCTGCATTGCAGGCAGATTTTTTACCACTAGCACCACCTGGGAAGCCAAAGTTAAACATAGGATCCAGCAATTCTTCTAGATTTTTACCCTAAAGAGAAACACACATCTGTCCAAAAAACCAAGTCGGAAATGCTCACAGCAGTTTTATTTATAATAGTTCCAAACTGGGAATAAATCAGATTGTCATCAAAAGGCACATGGGTAATCAAATTGTGGTATAACCAGATAATCAATGCTATTCATTAAAGAAACGGAATAAACTAACACAATATGGATAAAGCACACTTGCATTTTGCCAAGCGAAGGAGGCCAGTCATAAAGGAATACATGCTATATGAATCCATTTGTATGAACTGTGAGGAAGGGCAAAACTAGTGTGGTAGCAATCAGGTCTATTTACTGCAAAGGAGTAAAGTGTGGATAGAATGAAGGAAGCCGTGCCTGTTCCATTCCATGCTTGTGGTGTTGCTACACATTTGTCAAAACTCACTGAAATATGTATTTCAAATTGGTGAGTTTTACTGTACACAAATTATGCTTCAACAAAAGACGACAAAAATTGAGCCACCCTTACTGGGGTAATTTTTTTCAGGAATCAAAAAGTAATCTTTTTTTTTTTTTTTTAAAAAGTAATCTTTTACTTATTTTGCCTTTGTTTTCACTGACATTCATGCCCGTATTACATCTTATTCATTATGTTTTGTTGAAGTCTAGCATTCACCAAAAGTGAAGAGGAGCATATTAATAAACAGAAATACTCTTTGGGAGGATGGTGTAAGCATCTATTGGTAGAATGAAGTGACAGGAAGAGTAAATAATAATCAGTCATAATCTAATTAATTGCTAAGTGTTAGAAAGCAATGTGAAAAGCTCCATGGAGATGAGGACAGCTCCTTTGGCTGAAAAGTGCTTTAATGCCTCTTGAATCCCAGGTGTGAAAAGAAAGAGGAAGAAGGGGGGAAAGAAATCCATCAGCAAAGCTGTCAGACACTTTGGGTCTTTGGCTCTTAGAAAGAAAGGTCACTGCTGCCTTTTCCAAAATGCTAACAGTAATCTTTCTTAGGCAGCGGCGGTAGTTCTATTATCAGCTAAGCAAGCGCCATTTTCAGTGACTGACGAGGTTTCCACCTCCAGATTTATTCCATAACCATGCTTAACATCTTGGGGCTTGCAATTTCCTGCTCACAATGAGGATTCAACAAAGCTCGGGGAGGCAGAATCCCTGCATGGGCTTCACGCGGCGCACAACTCCTTCTCGCTGCATTCTGCTTGGGAATGTTCTGCTTAGCCAGGCAGGCTGCTGAGGGCAGTGAGCACTTTGGATTCATGCATATGCTCTGCATGGCCCAGATGCTGCTCAGCCCTTTACATGGCAATCTGCAACAAGTCTGGTGAGAGTGGACGGTTTCACCTGAAAGTGAATATGAGCAGGAAGGTTGAAAGTCTGTTTTGACAGAAATGTCAGCAATTAACATGCTTCTGTCAGCTGGTAATGGGGTGCTTCAAAGGACTTCATCTCTAAGCCATGAGCTCATCTTTTAAGAGCAGGAATCAATCAATCATGTCCAGGAGTGTGTGACTCGGAAGGGTCCATGCTTGGCTGAATGTTCTACTATTACCATCTTGAAATGATTGATGATTTTCTGCTTGAATTTGTGTTTGATAAGCGCCAATGGGGCACCTGTGATCCATCCAGTATGTGTATCTGACATTGTTGTTACCCCGTTCGTGTGTAATGTACACAACGCCACATGAGCACAGAATTCCAGCGGACCCTCAATGCATGGGAGTCAAGGGAGACTTCCAGAGAGTGCAAAGTAAGTGTGTTATGTCTAAGATGGAATGGGAGGGTCCATTGACAGTCCTGAGAGACCATGCTTTCCTTTTTGAAGCATGCTCCTCAAGCTTCAAAAGTAGCAAGAAGGCAATGGTGTTTGTTTTTTTGTGTGTGTAATCTTAAAACAATTATATGTTTATTTGGCTGCACCAGGTCGAGGCACACAGGATCTTCAATCTTTATAGTGGCATGCAGGGTCCTTTAAGTTGTGGCATGCAAACTCTTAGTTGCGGCATGTGGGATCTAGTTCCCTGACCAGGGATTGAACTGGGGCCCCCTGCATTGGGAGCGTGGCGTCTTAGCCACTGGACTTCCAGGGAAGTTCCAAGGCAGTGGCATTCTAAGAACGAGCAACAACCAAGCAATCCTATGCTTTCTTGGGTACAGTCACTTACACTGAAAATGATGGGGGAAAAGGAACAATAGGGCCACTCTTATTTTTCACTCTTCATCAATTATTATTCATCAGTAGATGAAGATAGAGCATGTTGGTAGAATCCATAAATACAAAAGTGGAAATGAAAATAGCTGAGTTACTTTTGTTCATTGTTCCATTTGTTTTGGTAAGAATGAAATGCATATGCGTGTACAAGTTGCAAAATACAAACTGTAATTTTGGTGATTTTGTTTATGGATTAAAAGCTTTTATACCTGCATATAAAACTAGCCTTTACAGTATAAAGATTAATGGTGAATTTTATTCTAATAATTAAAATTTTTATTTTTTGTTTACTTGGAATTATATTAAAAGTAAATGAAAACACTATGATGAGTAGAGAAAGAGGGTTGCAGACAAAAAGAAAAGCTTCATATTTGAGTACTTTTAGTGGCACTTTTTTCCTGCTTTGGAACAAGGGTCCCCACATTTTCTCTCTGAGCTGTGCCCCACATCATGTAGTCATGGCCCTGCTCTCCAAACTAGTTTCTCTCCCAAGTGAAATTCATTAGTGCTATTTTGCATGTCAAGTATTTGGCTGTTAAAGGCAGCCACCCACTTTATTAAATTTTGTGTCTCTAACTACTCAGCCTTCTAACATAAGCTGAACAATCAAATAGATTTCTTCTATTTTAGGTAAGATTGTCTTCTTTGATTTAGTGCACCAAATAACCCATAAGCCAGTCATGAAATACCTACTATATGCCACTTACGTGGTTATAAAAACTTTATAACTCAGTTGAGGGAACAGATACTTGGTAAAATGATGTGTGCTATCTACTATAGACAAGAAAACACACAGGTAAGAGCAATGTAACTGTGCCTGGCAAGAGAGTAGGAGAGGGCACACTTGACTTTATTGAGCTGATATTATTTCCTTCCTCAGTTGAAGGAAGAGTTTTTACAGGTAGTTGAATTAATGGCAGGACATTCCAGGCTGAGGAATAGTTTATTCCCATACCTAAGTTAATTGGGATGCATTCTGCTTTTGTGCTTTAGAATTGGTTGTTTGCACCCTTTTTTAAATTTTTCTGCTGAGTTTAAAATTGTGAATATACTGACATATTTTTAGAGACTTTTTGTATAAGAGTGGGCTAACATTTTTGTTTGTGGCAATGTACTTGTACATTTCTTTTTATCTCTTATATCTCTATCTCACTCATCATAGTTTAGAAAAAGTGTTGTTGCTTTTTTTTTTTTTTTTAAATAATCTGGAACATTTTGCCTTCTTCTTTACCATCACCATTAAAAGAATGTGTATAGAAGTTGTGATGTGGTAGGGGAAGAAAAAGAAATCTCTAATGAGTCCTGGAGAAATTCACTCAGGGCATGCATGGCTCTATGAGTAACATGAACAACAAAATGAGGGATTAGAGTTACAACTCAAGATTCACTTAGCACCTAGGGTGCTTTTGGACTTTGTTGCGATGATGACATGCCAGTGTATCAACTGGGAGCAGTATCCCATAGGAATTAAGGAATGCATCTGAAATTTCTTTTAATCTACTGTCATAATGTTTGTGGTAACTGAAAGTCTTTCTTAACCCTTGGGGGTGGGTGGAACATGCTGGAGATCAGTTACTGTTTTCACGAAATGGGAAGATAGGTGCTGACATGCAGAGCAATATAACTTTATTTTCTGTGCCATGTCTCTGGTCCCTGTGATTGCAGGAGAATTATGAAAGTGGAGTGGGGAAATCCATCAGGAGTGTGGTGTGGCTGAAGGGCAGTAGTAGAAACAACAGTTTCAGGCTCTCATTTTTTGCTGCTCCTTCTCCATCAATTCAAATGACTATGAGCCTGGCCCTCCCCTCTCACCTGGGGAAGCGGTACTGGCCACAGAGCAGGAATCAATGCTCACCGCTGAAGAATGGGAAATGAAAATCTGCCTGGAGCTCTGGTGGCTAAAGGTTATAGTTAAACCATGTTTACCTGTAAACCTATCCATGTTGGAGGCCAAGGTATGCGCTTTGAGAGATTGTTTTCCTCCAGAGATAAATGTCTTGTAGATACTTACTCCCATCCTGACACTCTCTAAAGTGCCTTTTATAAATGATGTTCTCACTTGCCTTTGTTTGGCTTTTAGCAGCAGGAAGCCAAGAAAAGGCCCAACTCTGGTTCTGAGGGCCCTGGGGAAGAGTTGCAAAAATAACACCTGCAGATGTAGAAGGCTGTTCGGTGACCCCCGGTGTGCAGAAGGTCATGAAGAAATTATGAGATTAGAGGATCAGAAGAGTGACAGCAGCTGCCTTTCAGCAGCTTTCTCCTGGTGCCTTGAGAAAGATTCAACTCCAGCAGACTTACTTAGGGCCTGGGAAAATACTGCGAAGTGAGGAAAGAGCTAGAAATGCTAGTTGCCCTCCTTCGGGTGAGGGGAGATTTGCGCTTGCCCCAGGATGTTGTGAAGTGGAATGACAGAGCAAGTCATGTTAAAGGAGTAAAAGAACATACTTTTCTGCTGTGCATTTTCATAGGATAAAAGAAAAGTTCTATCTAAATATTGAGAACTTCTTAAATAATTTATAGACAGCATTAGTAAAACCAGGGAAGTTTGCAACCCAAACTAAATCTTCAGGTCTTAATAGTAAGCAAAGAATACAATGAAGAAATTATAAATGAAGATTCAGGAATCAGGAATCAGTTGAGTCGCTCAGTCATGTCTGACTCTTTGTGACGCCCTGGACTGCAGCACGCCAGGCTTGCCTGTCCATCACCAACTCTCAGAGCTTGCTTAATCTCATGCACATTGAATCAGTGATGCCATCCAACCATCTCTTCCTCAGTCGTCCCCTTCTCCTCCTGCCTTCAATCTTTTCTAGCATCAGGGTCTTTTTCCAATGAGTCAGTTCTTCACATCAGGTGGCCAAAGTCCTAGAGCTTCAGCTTCAGCATCAGTCCTTCCAATGAATATTCAGGACTGATTTCCTTTAGGATGGACTGGTTGGATCTCTTTGCAGTCCAAGGGACTCTCAAGAGTCTTGTCCAACACCACAGTTCAAAGGCATGAATTCTTGGGCACTCAGCTTTCTTTGTAGTCCAGCTCTCACATCCATACATGACTACTGGAAAAACCATAACTTTGACTAGACTGACCTTTGTTGGCAAAGTAATGTCTCTGCTTTTCAACATGCTATCTAGGTATGTGAGAGCTTTTCTTTTAAGAAGCAAGTGTCTTTTAATTTCATGGCTGCAGTCATCATCTGCAGTGATTTTGGAGCCCAAGAAAATAAAGTCTCTCACTGTTTCTATTGTTTCCCTATTTGTCATGAAGTGATGGGACCCAACGCCTTGAACTTAGTTCTCTGAATGCTGAGTTTTAAGCCAACTTTTTCACTCTCCTCTTTCACCTTCTTCAAGGGGCTCTTTATATTATCTTCGCTTTCTGCCATAAGGGTGGTGTCATCTGCATATCTGGGGTTATTGATATTTCTCCTGGCAATCTTGAGTCCAACTTGTGCTTCATCCAGCCCAGCATTTCACATGATGTACTCTGCATAGAAGTTAAATAAGCAGAGTGACAATATACAGCCTTGACATATTCCTTTCCTGATTTGGAACCAGTGTGTTGTTCCATGTCCGGTTCTAGCTGTTGCTTCTTGTCCTGCATACAGATTTCTCAAGAGGCAGGTAAGGTGGTCTGGTATCCCCATCTCTTGAAGAATTTTCCACAGTTTGTTGTGATCCACACAGTCAAAGGCTTTGGCATAGTCAATAAAGCAGAAGTAGATGTTTTTCTGGAACTCTCTTGGTTTTTTGATGATCCAATGGATTTTGGCAATTTGATCTCTGGTTCCTCTGCCTTTTCTAAATCCAGCTTGAACATCTGGAAGTTCACAGTTCATGTTGTTGAATCCTGGCTTGGAGAATTTTGAGCATTACTTTGCAAGCCTGTGAGATGAGTGCCTTACTGGCTTTTTTAAAAAGAATTAAAGCAGCTTTTATTTTAAAATTGCATCAGGCTAACGGTCCCTTATACAACCTCCATTAACTTTCTGCTGAACTGCCAATGAAGACAGGGAGACCAAAGTTCTTAATACCACCAAAATTGGAAATTTCAACATATTTCTATAATCTTGGCAGTTATGATTATTGGAAATGTATTTAAAGATATACTTAATAAAATTTCCCCTAACTTTATTGAAATGTATAATTGACTATAACACTGAATAAGTTCAAGTTGTACAACATGACAATTTGATATATATATATAGTGAAATGATTACTGAATAAGGTTAGTTAACATATCCATTGCTTCATATAATTATGTTTCTTATTGTGAGAACTTTAAGATATGCTTTCTTAGCAACTTTGTGCACTGTTGGTGGGAATTTATATTTGGGCAGCCACTATGGAAAGCAGTTTGGAGGTTAAGAAATTAAAAGTTAAGACTGTCATACAATTTAGCAATCCCACTTCTGATACCTTTTATCAAAAAGACAAGAGAAAATTGTGCTGTGCTGGCCATTTCTTTCTTCAGCGGTGAAAGTTGCTGGGGTGGTCTGCAGAGCAGGTCACTGGGAACTGTCTCTGTTCCCAGTGTTTGGTTAATATGGGCGGCTCCTGTTCACCCCCTGTTTCTTTGCATCTTCATGCATCTCAGCCTGTCTGGACTCTGCGAGGCATGAAACTGAAGTGAGTCCTTCCTGTGGTGCTTCACAAGGCTTGGGAAGCTGGTCATTCACCCTGTCCACTCTTTCCCTGTGAGGAGAACTCCTTCTAGTTGTGGGTTCCCACTTGATGCTGAGGGCTTCCCAGGGGGGGCAAGTAGTAAAGAACCTGCCTGCCAGTGCAAAAGACATAAGAGACATGGGTTCAAGCCCTGGTTCGGGAAGATCCCCTGCAGAAGGACATGGCAACTAACTCCAGTGTTTTTGCCTGGAGAATCCCATGGACAGAGGAGCCTGGCAGTCCATGGGGTCGCAGAGAATCAGACATGACTGAAGCGACTTAGCCCACATGCACTTGATGCTTTGATGCTGAGCAGAGCAAGCCCGGGTAATGGAATAATGCAGTCAAGTGAAGCTGTCTCCCTTCTCCTTTGGTGTGCTTATTCTCAGGTTCTGTCTTGTACTGTGCTGCTTTCCTTTCCTAAGTGGACTCCTGGGCTCTCCCTGAGCTATCCTTTATTCATGGATAGTTGTCCAGTTGTTGATTTCTGTAGGGGGATGTTGGTTGGAGTCTTCTACTTCACCATCCTGGTGGTGTTCTTTTATGAGCTTTTCAAGAGTCCAGTCCTCTGAAAGTAGATTCTTTCATCCGTTGCTGACTAGCCGCAGTTCAGAAGCGCCTAGTTCTCAGCAACCAAATCAATGCAGAGACCAGCTTATTACTTCTGGGTTGCTGCTGTTTTATGTAAATGCAATTTCCTTATGCTTTCTTTCTCATGTTCTGTCAAGAGAATTTCTCTCAGTTTAGGGAGCACAACTCCAAAACAAAATCCAAACACATCAGCAGGAGGGGGTAAGGAGAGAGAGTAACTCAGGATACAGGACTGTATCCTGGGAGGGGTGGTCAGCGAGTGCCATGAAGTGTGGGCGGACCCCTGCTAGTGTTTCATCTGTTTATAATGTTAGAGGATAGGCTGGGTGAGTTGGAAAAGATCTCATATTAGTCTACAAGAGCCACATTCAGAAGGAGAAAATGTTGTTGAATTATTTATACTCCTTCACATGATTTTTTAATATCTTCTTTTTACTGGGGAGTGGTGTCTATAACACCAGTCTGGGGCTGTAGGTTTGCTTATAGCTAAAGGGTCCTTTTAGTGGACAGTGCTAGAAAAAAAATATGTGTGTGTATCCAAGTGCACACATACATGCATATAATAAAAAAAAAATCAAGATTTTATACTGATACCTCAACTGCTATCCTATGGGGATCCTTCTTGTCTTCTCTTGCTCAATATTCCTGTCTTTACTGTGAGAACTGGGATTCTCAACAATATCAATATATTTGTTCATTTGTTCAATCCTGTAATATGCCCAAAGTAGTATTGGAATTTTGACATCTATATTAGCAAAAAAAATAAACATTACTAATTATTGTTTACTATTTATTTTTGTGTTTTTTCCCCTTAGACAAAGAGCATATAGTCAAATTATATTGTTTAGAAGTACTTGGGTAGATTTTCTCCCCTTCATTTGAAATATAGATGTGCTTATTTTTCTCTTGGCATTCAGTTTTAGAGTTCCTCCCATTTTTTGTTTTAAATTTAGTTTTTGCATATGTAGAGCATTAATATAATTCCAAGTGTATACGCTCCTTCCCTCATCCCTCCCACCTGTCCCCCTCTCCCCAGGTAATCAAATTCATAAGTTTCTGATTCAAACTTCAAGTTGTGTCTTTTTGCAAATATAAGCAAATACACATATGAATTCTGTACAAAAGTTAGCATACTATATATAGTCTTTTGTACTTTTTTTTTAACCTAACAATATATCATAGAAGTTATTTCACATCCACTGGGCCAGATAAGCTTCCAAAAGGTAGAGTGAATAGCCAAATTTGATTTCTAAGAGAAAATAAGCAGGAGCTGTGTATAACAATATTCTAAAGCCATGATTTTCTCAGCTTGAAATTAAGGGAGATAGGAATATGTAGCTAGGGCCACAACGTGTTTTAAAAGGAAAAAAAAATCAAGAAGGATGATTGACATGAAGACTTAAGCTGATAAAGCTTATACAATTCAAAGAAAAGGAAAGAACCGTATAGTTATCCAGGAAGATGATAAAAACTTATCTTTATAAAAGGAAAATAAGGCTGGCTGATCATCCTTCAGTGCCAGAAGACAATGAAGCAAGGTCTATAGATTTTGGGAGGGGAAATGCAGGATCAAACAATATTATACCCTACCAAGATGTCATCCTCCAGAAAGGCAACAGCGAGATTTCCAAATGTGTGAAAACTCAAGGACTATAGCATACATGGAATTCCTTTGGGTCTATTGTTAGTAAAATCATGTCAACCAAGAGAATAATCAAAACAAAACACGGAAGTGTGAAAAACATTATATGAACCTGATTAAATATAGAACTGAAGCAAAACAATTTTGAAATTACTGCTGTACAACAAAATTTAAATGTTATAAATGTTGAAAGAATCTACATCATATAAAATGTTAATTATAATGGACTCACAAAAGTCTCTTCGTGGTAATTTTCTTATCTTCATAATGTGAGTCTGTTGATTCTAGTTCACTTTTCAAGTTGGTGAAAAGAAATGGGGATGTGAAAGTGAAGTTTAGTAACAGAATATAGGCTTTATAAATCTGGGGGAGAGAGTCAGAGAAAGAAAGAAAGATCATACCGGAGATCAAATAATAAAATTATAGGATACAGTGGAAAAAACAAAAACAAATTAAGCTAAGAATGCTATTGCAGCAGTGATTAATGGGATAAAAAATTTTTTATCAACCAAATGTTTTATCACGAGAAAATAGCATATTAGAAATATTATTATCCCATATGTCTCATCATATAGCAACCTATGTAGAAATTATAAAATGAATAGCAACAAAAATATCATTATTACTTTGTAATTTATAAAATCGCCTCATTTAATTACTTTTGAGTAAAAGAGCTAAATTAAAAAATAAAATTACAAAGTAATAAGAAAATAATCATAATGAAAATAGTACTTTCAAGACCTATGGCATGTGGGCAAAACTTTGATTAGAGAAAAACGTGAAGCCTTTATTATTCATCTTACTGAGCAAAAAACGATATAATAAGTGAATTATGTTCTGCATGAGAAATGAGAAAGTGAACAACAAATTAAAGCAAAGGAAAGAGGAAGGAAGGAAATAATCAAGATGAAAGCAGAAAATAATTTAAAAAGAGAGGAAAAACTCAATTTCAAAATTGACAATCATGAAAAGACTCTTTAGGAGAAAAGTCAATAAAATAAACAGTCCATTAGCTAGCTCAATGAAGAAAACCAGAGAGCACAATATACTAAATCAAAAGGAAAAATGATGAAATAACCAGAGATGCAGAAAAAAAAAGTATAACTCTATAAGATATGTTTCAGGTCCTGGAATGATTTTTTGGTAAAATGGAAATTGCCAAATTGTAGAAAGGGAAAATACAAACAGATGAGTAACCATGAAAAAAATGATAGAATTATAAACATTTCTTCTCAAACAACATTAAGCTTGGAGCATGTGACAAGTGAATTCTTTCAAATAGTTTAAAACATTGTTCTTGGGAGGTTAGAGAAAACAGGAGAACTTTAAGTTAGATGTTACAGGGTGGTAGGAAGAATTCTGAACAAAGACTCAGAGCTTGAATATCCTGAGGTGTCACTGAGGGGCAGTGACTGGATGTCTCGGAGTTTTGTTAGCAATATGAATATCAGTTACACCAATATATGCAGTTTGGTTTCCCTGGGAAACTTCACATCTAGTCACTGGACACTGGCGAGGTCTTGGGTGTCTCTCTAGCTGCAGGCAGTCCCTGAAGATAGACTCATCTGAGAGCTGGCAGCTGCTGCTACTTTCAGCAGCTGGGGGAAAAAAAATGCTTGAATCCCCAAATGGGAAATCTCCACAGAACTTCACAGTAGCCATTGCAGTCCATACCTTGCACTGCTTGGATCTACTATTTTTTTTTTTAATGCTAAAATTTTTGGGATGAACACTTCTGCAATTTTGGTAGACTTCTTTTACTTTATTTTTTAAATGAAGAATAGGAAAAGGAGTATGTCAAGGCTGTATATTGTCATCCTGCTTATTTAACTTACATGGAGTACATCGTGAGAAACGCTGGGCTGGATGAAGCACAAGCTGTAACCAAGATTGCCAAGAGAAATATCAATAACCTCAGATATGCAGATGATACCATACTTAAGGCAGAGAGTGAAGAAGAACTATAGAGCCTCTTGAGGAAAGTGAAAGAAGAGAGTGAAAAAGTAGGCTTAAAGCTCAACATTCAGAAAACTGAGATCATGGCATCCAGTCCCATCACCTCATGGAAAATAGATGGGGAAACAGTGGAAACAGTGGCTGACTTTATTTTTTGGGGCTCCAAAATCACTGAAGATGGTGATTGCAGCCATGAAATTAAAAGACACTTGCTCCTTGGAAGGAAAGTTATGACCAACCTAGACAGCATATTAAAAAGCAGAGATATTACTTGGCCAACAAAGGTCCGTCTAGTCAAGGCTATGGTATTTCCAGTGGTCATGTATGGATGTGAGAGTTGGACTATAAAGAAAGCTGAGCACCGAAGAATTGATGCTTTTGAACTGTGGTGTTGGAGAAGACTCTTGAGAGTCCCTTGGACTTCAAGGAGATCCAACCAGTCCATCCTAAAGGAAATCAGTCCTGGGTGTTCATTGGAAGGACTCATGTTGAAGCTGAAACACCAATACTCTGGCCACCTGATGCAAAGAGCTGAGTCATTGGAAAAGACCCTAATGCTGGGAAAGATTGAGGGCAGGAGGAGAAGGGGATGACAGAGGAAGAGATGGTTGGATGGCATCACTGACTCAATGGACATGAATTTGGGTAAACTCCGGGAGTTGGTGATAGACAGGGAGGCCTGGCATGCTGCAGTTATGGGGTCGCAAAGAGTCGGACATGACTTAGCGACTGAACTGAACTGAACTGAACTGTTAGTTGATTTATAATATTGTGTTAATTTCTGCTGTACAGCCGTGATTCAGATATATATAAATACATTCTTTTTTATATATTTTTTCCATTATGATTTATCAAAGGGTATTTCAGATAGTCCCCTGTGCTATTTAGTAGGTCCTTATTGTTTATCCATGCAATACATACTAGTTAGCATCTGCTAACCCCCAAACTCCCACTCAATTTCTCCCCAACCTCTCCTCCCGCCTTGGCAAACACAAGTCTGTTCTCTATGTCCATGAGTCTATTTGTATTTCACATGTAAGTCAATTTGTGTCATATGTTAGATTCCACTTAAAGTGATATCATATGGTATTTTTCTGACTTACTTCACTTAGTGATAATCTCTAGGTCCATTCATGTTGCTGCAAATGGCATTATTTTATTCTTTTTTTATGTCTGAGTAGTATTACATTGTATGTATATACCACATCTTCTTTATTCATTCATTTGTTGAGGAACATTTAAGTTGCTTCCATGTCTTGGCTATTGTGAATAGTGCTGCTATGAACATTGGGGTGCATGTATCTTTTGAATTAAAGTTTTATCTGGATATATGCTCAGGAGTAGGATTGATAGATCATATGACTATTCTATTTTTAGTTTTTTGAGGAACCTCTGTACTGTTTTCCAAAGTTGCTGTAATAACTTGGTGGGCCTCTTTTCTTGATGTAACAAGAAGTCAGTTAGTATGATGAACTATCACTGTTGCCAGTATTCAGTCTCCCTTTTCTACTGCTTATTGTAGAATCCTCAGAGTTCTGCAGTCTAGGTGGCAAATCTGGTAGAGTCACCCAAACCCATTTTCTTCATGCATCTGAGCCCCTGGTCACTACCTCCTTTTCAGGCTGTGACTGAAGAAGTTGTTCATTTTCCATCAAAATTAAGGAGTGAAATACCAAGAAACATTCATGTAGATCATTTTTCCAAACTAATTATTTCTGGTTCCTACTGTGTAACAGAAGTTCTCCCTCCCCATGATTATCAGTGTCAATTACCCTAGCAGAATGATTCTGATTCCTTTATTTGCCTTTTCTTCTTATATCAAAGAAGAGGCTGACTGGATGACATAGTTTGAAATGTAATGAAAATTTTTGCAGTGCCCCCTGGTGAATATCTTCCTCCTCTGGCAGCCAAGATTTCTAAACATGTAGATCCCAGAGCTGTGGGCACAGGATGCACAGATTCCTCGAGTTGGTCCCTGAAATTAATGTGTTGTTTTACTTATAGGGACAGATTACAACTGTTCATTTAGAGCATTGTTTCTTAACTGAGGACGATTTTGTCTTCTTGAGGGACAGATAGGAATGTCTGGAAGACGTTTTGCTTGTCACAGTGTGCAGTGGGGATGTTCCTGGCTTCTAGCCAGGGATGCTGCTAAACATCCCACAATTCACAGGGCAGCTCTCACAACAAATACTTCTGTAGCCAAAAATACCAATCCTTCAGGGGGGGATTTATTAGAGAGTAGTGCTTCATGGGTTTTCCTGGTGGCTCAGACCATAAGGAATCTTCCTGCCAGTGCAGGAGACCCAGGTTCAATCCCTGGGTTGGGAAGATCCCCTGGAGAAGGGAATGGCTGTCCATCCCAGTATTTTTGTCTGGAGAATTCCACGGACAGAGGAGCCTGGTGAGTTACAGTCCATGGGGTCACAAAGAGTCAGACATGATTGAATTGTACACGGCTAACAGTGCATCTGGAAAGATGGCTGCCTGTCCTTGCAGGGTATCATTTTAAGCTGGAGCTTTAACTGTGCCTTCCATAAGCTGTTACTGGGAGAAACTCCTGGGTTATGAATGAATGTGATAAATCCTATGATCTTGTGTCCATCTATAAAATAGACTCCTTGACCCCATGTGATATTATTTAGGACAGTGGATCACACGCACTGCAAATCCATAGGGGTGTGTTCAGTGAGGTCCTGTAGAGAAGAAAAGTGGACTCATGCCAAGTTTGTGTTAGTTCTAGTCAGAGATAAATTTTCTAGGATTAAAGGAATCTGATGACATCAATTTGCTGCAAAAGGGCTGAATGGACTCCTTGAGAGGTTTACTTTTGATCTTTATAACTGGTAGATTGGGCTTTCAGCAATAAAAGTAACTAGAGTAGGCTTGTTGAATTGACCCCATTGCACCAAAGTAGAAAGTAGCAAAGGCTGGCTGATGTCTACTGGCCAAGACATTATGTGTACTTGTTTTTCTAAAGCCTGTTCTGCAGTGAATGCTCTCCAGTAAGAATTAACATGTGATATAAAAATCTTCCCGTTTCTTTTCCTCACTTACAGGTCCTTGTACTCTTTACAGATGCTCTGTGCCCCTTCTTGAGCTCTTTCTTCTTCAAGTCTTTGATCACCAGCAAGTCTGCCCAATTGTTCATATATATACTCTCCTCCAGACTATACCTCTTATCTGCCGAATTGGATGACTGATCGAGCTGCCCAAAGCCCTGTGCATTAGAAAGATTCCCCCTCACAACTGATATTCAACGTCATCCCTGAAGGGGGCTATAATACAGTTTTCCATTTTCAGCTTTCCACTCATACTGGGCTAAGCAGCCCATGTTCCAAGCTTGAACTTCTTATTCTTCCTTTAGTTATCATAGGAGAGACTCAGAAAAAGAGGTGCTGGTTCAGTAGTAATGGATGATAGGAGATCTGGCCATCTGCCTATGAGGCAAATTTTCACCATTTAGTGCTGCTCATGCCTGAATCTGGATCTGCCACTTCAGCTTATAATGACTAGATGTTAGGCTCACCTGACCTTGTGTCTGATCATAATTGACAGTTTTGGTCAGCTTCCTCACCGACTCAATGCACCTGAACTTGAGCAAGCTCCAGGAGATAGTGGAGGACAGAGGAGGCTGGCCTGTTACAGTCCATGGGGGTCACAAAGAGTCAGACATGACTTAGCAACTGAACAACAGGTTTCTTTAGTTGTACTCAAGATTAAGTGACATTTTCTTGATATCCATGGTTCTTTCCCCTAGGGATGCATGTTTTATTACCTATAACTCTTCAGTTTAGATTCCATTTGTTGGCATCCAAACTTGCTGTTCATTTGAATAATTATACCTACTTCCTTCCCTCCCTTCCCACCTTCCTTCCCGCCCTTTCTCTCCCACTTGACCCTTTTCCTCCCTGCTTCATGCTCCCTTCTTTCCTCTTTTCTTTTAATTAAGTAAATGATATACTCTCATTGTAAAAATGTGAATGGCAGCAAAAAAAGTACAAAGTAAAATTGAGAATTCTCATTACCAACAGCCACTACCATATGCTTTATCTTATTGTTCAAAAGTAAGCATTGTTAATAATTTCTTACGAATTCCAAAGGATATTTTCTGATGTAATATTATATAACATATCTGTCTATTCATTTGCTGTTTGTTTTTGCACAGATGATATAATAGTCTATGAACAGTCTTATAGGGGGCGTCCCTGTGGCTCAGATGGTAAGGAATCTGCCTGCCAATGCAGGAGACACAGGGACGCAGGTTCGATCCCTGGGTTGGGAGGATCCCCTGAAGAAGGGAATGGCAGCCCACTCTTGTATTTTTGCCTGGAAAACCCCATGGACAGAGGAGCCTGGAGAGCTACAGTCCATGGGGTCACAAAGCATCAGACATGACTGATTGACTGACACACACAGTTTTATAAAGCACGTTTTTCCTCTATAAGGGTGTTTTGTGCTTATTTCCAGGCTGCCGTGTTTCCCAATGCTAGCTTCATTGAGTCTGTAGTTGAAGTAATAGCACACTATTTTATCAGAACTTAAGAATGAAATAAATAATTTTGTTAAAATACCCCTATTTTCTTATATGAACTTTGAGTGAGTGAAATAATTTTATTAAAATACTAAGATATAGGGACCTAAATGAAATTCATGGAAGTAATATTTTCATGCTATTTCCACTATTTTAATGATTCCTGAACAGAACTCTCTAATAGATGTTGTTGTTAAGTCACTAAGTTGTGTCTGACTCTTTGCAACCCCATGGACTACAGCATGCCAGGCTCCTCTGTCCTCCGCTATATTCTGGAGTTTGCTCAAATTTATGTCAGTTGAGCTGGTGATGCCATCTAACCATCTCATCCTCTGCCACTCGCTTCGCCCTTTGCCTTCAATCTTTCCCAGCATCAGGGTCTTTTCCAGTGAGTCGGTTCTTCACACCAGGTGGCCAAAGTATTGGAGCTTCAGCATCAGTCCTTCCAATGAATATTCAGGATTGACTTCCTTTAGAATTGGTTTGATCTCCTGACAGTCTAAAGCACTCTCAAGGGTCTTCTCCAGCACTACAATTTGAAAACATCCATTCTTAGGTGCTCAGCCTTCTTTATGGTCCAACTCCCACGTCTGTGCATGACTACTGGAAAAACGTAGCTTTTACTACATGGATGTTTGTCAGCAAAGTGATGTCTCTTCTTTAAATATGCTGTCTAGGTCTGTCATCACTTTCCTTCCAAGGAGCAAGACTCTTTTAATTTCTTGGCAGCAGTCACAGTCCACAGTGATTTTGGAGCCCAAGAAAAGAAAATCTGTCACAGTTCCCACTTTTTCCCCTTTGATTTGCCATGATGTGATGGGACTGGATGCTGTGATCTTAGTTTTATGAATGTTGAGTTTCAAGTCAGGTTTTTCATTTCTCCTCTTTCATCCTCATCAAGAGGCTCTTTAGTTCCTCTTCAGTTTCTGCCATTAGAGTGGTATCATCTCTGTATGAGAGTCAGATACAACTGAGCAACTAACACACTGCATAGAAGTTAAATAAGCAGGGTGACAATATACAGCCTTGACACACTCCTTTCCCAATTTGGAACCAGGCTGTTGTTGCTCCAAGTCTGGTTCTAACTGTTGCTTCTTGACCCATATACAAGAAGTTTATATGCTTCTCAGGAGACAGGTAAGATGATCTGTTACTCCCATCTCTCAGAATTTTCCACAGTTGGTTGTGGTCCACACAGTCAAAAGCTTTAGTGTAGTCAGTGGAACAGAGGTAGCTGTTTTTCTGGAATTCCCTTGCTTTCTCTGTGATTCAATGAATGTTGTCAACTTGATCCCTGGTTCCTCTGCCTTTTCTAAAGCCAGCTTGTACATCTGGAAGATCTTGGTTCACGTACTACTGAAGACTAGCTTGAAGAATTTTGAGCATGATCTTACTAGCATGTGAAATGAGGGCAATTGTAGGGTAGTTGGAACATTTTTTGGCATTGCCCTTCTTTGGGATTGGAATGAAAACTTACATTTTCCAGTCCTGTGGCCACTGCTGAGTTTTCCAGATTTGCTGACATATTGAATATTGCATAGGAACTTGGAATGCTAGGTATGTAATGGATATAACTTGAATAGTAATGATCATAAGAGATTGGCACCTTACTAGAGTTCTATTCATTTGTTAACAATTGCTTCTACTCATCATCATAGACTCTGACTGGAATATATCTCACTGTGATGCCACTCAAGTTTTCAGGTTTCCATTCAGCATTATCAGTTTCCAAAAGTGGAGGTGACCTTGGCAAACATACAGCTTCACTCTTTTAGCCATTTGGTCTAATTACGTTGAGACAAAATTATTCTTTTTCTCTGAGCCTCTCTCACTGCAGCCCCGCAATGTATTTTCCTCATTGTATGATCCATTTGGTCATTACTTTCAGCTACTATTTTATTTTTTTTCCTTTGGCTTGTATTAGTTTACTTTTTAATAGCTTTATTATTTTGCAAAGACTCATGCATGCTTGTTGAAAATAAAATTAAGCAATGTAGAACATTATAAAGAAAAAGTAAAAAAAAAAATCATCCTAGATCCCAGTACCTGGAGATAACAATTTTTCATATTTTAATAAATATGTCATGTATCTCTATTAATGTAACTTGCCTAACTGGTACCATACAGTACCTGCCTCTCTAACCTGCTTTTTTCCTTCAAAGTATGTTGGAAACATTAGCTATTATTCCTCTTTTCCTTGGCGTGTCTTTGATTTTAACTCAAACTGCTCCACTTGTAGAAGGAGGGTCAGATTTAGCTCTAGTATTGGTCCAGGTTTCCAACCTAAGTGTGAGTCCAGCAAGTGCCTCATTCCCCTCCATCCCCTTCCCATTTATCTAGGGCACAGAGGTACAAAACTCGAGAGTTGTCTTGGTCACTGAGCAATACAGCTGCAACCACTGAGAATCCGAATTTTGCAAAGAACTCAATCCACCTGCAATGCAGGGGACCCTGGTTCAATCCTTGGGTCCAGAAGAGCCCCTGAAGAAGGGATAGGCTAACCCACTCCAGAATTCTTGGGCTTCCCTGGTGGCTCAGATGTTAGATAATCTGCCTGAAATTTGGGAGACTTAAGTTTGATGCCTGGGTTGGGAGGATCCCCTGGAGAACGCAATGGTTACCCACTCCAGTGTTCTTGCCTGGAGAAGTCCATGGACAGAGGAGCCTGGTGGGCTCCAGTCCATGGGGCTGCAAACAGTCAGACACGACTAAAGTGACTTAGCACAGGACAGCACATATTGTTTGGTTCTATTCACATGAAATTTCCAGATTAAGTGAAGTCCTAGAGACAGAAAGTAGATTGGTGGTTGCCTAGGCCTGAAGAGGTAGGGGATAATGGGAGTGACTGCTGATGGATATGGAGTTGTTTTGGGGGGCTGATGAAAATGTTCTGAAATTGGTTGTGGTGATGGTTTCTTTTGTTGCTTGTGCTTTTGATGCCTTACCTAAGAAAGCATTGCCTAATTCAAGGTCATAAAGATCTATGCCTACAATTTTTCCCTTAAGAATTTTGTTCTTTTAGCTTCTACATTTTGATCTTTGATTACAATTTGAGTTGATTTTTACATATGGTGTGATGTAGGGTGTCCGACTTTTTTTCTTTCTTTTGTATGTGGCTATGCAGTTTTCATAGCACCATTTGTTGCAAAGATTTTCCTTCCCCATTTAATTGTCTTGGCACACGTTGAAAATCAATTGACAATAAAATTAATTGAGGAGTACCACCATATTAACCATACTGAGTCTTTCTATCCATGAATATGTGATGTCTTTCCATTTGTCAGATCTTCTCTACTTTTTTTTTGACAATATTTCTTAGTTTTCAGAGTATATGCTTTACACTACTTATGTCAATGGTTATATTTTTGTTGTTGATTTCATTAAAAAATATTTTTGGTGATTCTTTCTATTGTTTGTCCTATTCATTAATTCCTATTTTGCCTTTAATTCTTTTACTTTCCTTAGGTTTACTTTTTACTTACTTCTTGTGTTGATAATTTAACTAAGATAATATTTAATTCTTCCTTGCTTACTAATATGTGATACCAGGACTATAAATATTCTGCTAAATATGACTTTAGCTCTTTCCCCCAAATTTTGTTATTACGCCCATTATAATTCAGTATTGTGCTTCATAATTCAGTTTAACTTACTCTGACATATCTATGAGAGTGAGGGTAATTTCAGTGGCAGTCTCTTCATTACAGTTCTATTTCAAGTCTATTCATTATTATATTGTTCTATCTTTCCTCATGTGTTCTAGGTTTTTTATTTGTCTCTTATCTACCTGTATATCTTTATAATCATTTTCCAATTATTCTTTTATTTCGAATACTTGAGGGTACTTATTTATCTGTTTTTTCTTCTATTTTAGTTTTTCCCTCATAGTGCTTACTTGACAGTTTGTAAATTTTTATTGATTACAATTCTGCAAGTGGGGTAACAATTCTGGAGGAATCCCATGAACTCTGAGACGTGAAAGCTGTTTCTTCAGGGAAGGTTGGTTTTGCTTTTGTCAGAACTGCATGCATTCCAATAGCCCTGTAGACAGTGTTATGTTAATGTTATAGCTTGTGTTTTACAGAGCAAATGAGTATTGTAAATTCAAACTTCATTCTCAAACTGGGAATAGGCTTTGGGTTTTGATAAATCCCTGCAGATTTTTCCTCATTCCGTTCCTAAAATAAATGGCCTTTTTCCCCCCTGCTGCTGCATTAGACTAGTGTCAAGAAGAATTTTTATATATCTCCTCTTAAATGATATTTTAAAACTTGGTTATAATTTGTAGATACAGCTCTTCATTTGAGAAAGAGGGCAACTAAATCATTAAAGATGTCATCAAACTCTTGTGAGCCATTTTTACCTGCTTTCCCTCAGGAATTTCAGTTACTGCTTTCAAAAACCGGGCTTATTACGTTTTCCCCCTTCCAAGTCATCTCCTCTTGTATTTCCTTTTTGATTTAAGATCCTCACAGTCTTCTTAGTCCTTGAGTTAGCAAGTTGGAATCATCAGTTCTTGCTCTCCACCTCAGTTGTCACCATACACCATCAATTCTACCTTTAAAACCACCTTCCTTCTATGTTCATCTCCAGTTCTGTTACTGCTGCCCCAGTTTACACCCTCATTATAAATATCTTACCTGGACTATTGTGGTATCTCCCCAGACAACACTCTGCATTCACATTTTCCTTCAGACTACCTTCCAATGTTATTTAAGACAGAGGTATCGTCATGTCATCTACTTGCTCCAGAAACCTTTGGAAGTTCCCCATTGCCTAAAGGTTAAATGGATACACATTTTATTTTTTCAACTTCTTTTTCTATTAGCCACTACATTTGACATACTGCAGTCATAACCAACCTATTGGACTTTCACAGGACTCCCTATATATAATCGTCCCTTGTTTTTGCTTTGGTGGGATTACTTCCTCCAATCCATGGGTAGTTTCTACTAATTATTTAAAACCCAGATCTAATGCTGTTGTCTCTGCATGTCTTCCCTGTTGCATAATTAGAACTAATCACTTTCTTCTTCGTGTTTCCACTTACTTTTCTCATGCCTGTGTTTCAGCAATATCTTATTATCACGTAAACCTTTACATGCCTGTTTTGCCCTTTTGACTGTGAGCTCCTGCAGGGAGGAGACCATTTTTCGTTCATCTTTATCATCTCTCTGCCTAGCTAGCATGTTGCCTGGAACACAACAGATGCTCAATATATGTTTGTAATAAATTAATGAAATAATGAAGCTATCTTATTATATCAAAATAGCAACAGGACAACATTTTCAATTTTAGATAATATGTATCTTCTCATCTAGTGTCTGCTGCACAGACCAAAACTTCAGTGGGGTACCTAATTCTAAATGATACCTGCTGCTATGGAAGCAAAATTAGATTTTTTTGAAACTTATTATCTTTTTATTTAAAATATAGCTAGAAATCCCTGACTCTTAGTTGCTATAGAACCAGATAAGCAAATATAACTAGCAGATTATTTGTTAACTAATCTTGGTAGGGATTTTAAAAATTACTTTTCTTCTTATTTCAATTACAATACATATTTGAAATAGTAAATTTAGAGTACATAGACACACACACAAAATCATGCATCATATCACTATCACTCTGCAAGATAATCACTATTTTGGATTATATTTGTATAACATTTGATTACAAAAGGAGAGTCAGAGGATATATACTGTTTTGTATTCTTGGCACTGAAAGAAATATATTAAAAAGAACTATTACTGAGGATGTATTTAGCTATTATATGTTTTATAGCATAAATATGGTTATGCTATTATAAACATGTGATCATCTGTTGATAGCAGAAAGTTGCAAGTCAAACTGTCCTAAGCAGTAAAGAAATTTAAATTTTTCATCATTGTTAAAGGTTAAGAGATGAATCTGGCTGGCTTATACTAAGGGTGCTCACTCTGTGGAACTGGACAGAGAGAGTCAACTTTTCTGTTACATGGGTGAGGGGTGGCTGGATTAACACATTCAGGAGTTTATCCATCTTATGAGGTGAGATGATATTGACAGTGAGTAACCTGCAGAGTCAATCATAGTGGCTATGGATCTTCCTCTGTTCTAAGTGTTGAAGCCTTTTTCACTTAAAATTGTTCAGTTCCCTGTTGTTGACATTTAGGTATTTTTCCTTCATTTTTTCAGTGTTATAAATAACACAGCTGTGAACAATCTCATGGTTGAATCATTGTGAAATCCATGTTTACATGTACAGCTTCAGAACTGTATTAAGCAACCTGTTAAAGCTTTGTGAGATGTTGCCTATGGGAAAATTACACCATTCCCACCAGCAGCAAGGGACAATAGCTGTTTGCTTTACTTTGGACAACAACTTTGGGCATTTAAAAGAGTCTGCGTTGGCCAGAGGCTTTTAAACTATATTAGGGAAATCTGCGCTTCTGCAGAACTCACTTGAAGCCAATGTGGGTTATTTCACAATCTGACTTAGCTCCCAGTGTCTGATATTATTCACGTTCAGCTTGTATCAGCTTATTGTTTCCTCAGTTCAGTGTATTTTAATTCTCATGCTGCACATGTTCTTTTTTCAAAATCAAATTTTATTTGAGTACAGTTGTTTTTGCACATGTGTTCTTAGGAGTGATTATGAGCAGAGTAGCAAAAAAGCAAAACAAACACAAAACTAAAAAATACAAACTACTTGCACATTAGCAAGTTTTGGAAAAACTAAAAACCATCTGAGAAAGGATAAATTTTAAGGGCCAATCTTTTTTTTCTAACTCTCAAAATACCTTTCTCCTATAAGGATAATTGGGCCCAAACCAGTTTTTATAAGTGTGTATATATTATACACATATAATATATACACATACATATATAATTGTGTATATATATGTACATGTAATATACACACATATACATTTATATATACATACAGTTATTAAAAAAATTATCCATTGCTCATGGCTCTGTATTTTAAAGATTCATTGTTTCAAATAGGTTTCTAATCCCTAGGCCAGGTACTGAGTTCATACGAGACCAAGATCTTTTTTACCGTCTGCAAAAGCTGTTAAGACATTTAGGTGTCCCAGTGGTGATGATTTATTTTTATTTCTCTGAGAGGTCACTCTGATTTAGGAGGGGGTGACTATGGGAGTGGAATATTGTATCTCTTCTCCAGCCAATTTTCCAGTTCTACATAAATTTAGAATGTTTGTAAGTTTTCTTGCCAACTATATGATATCATTAAATGTAATAGGTCTATATATTTGCAAGTGTTATATTTTGGTTTCAGTATGTGAGACTTATTGTAATCCATAGCATAAAACACTCTTCTTGGAAATAGCACCTCTAATTGAAATGTGTTTAAAAGCTCATATAGTGTTCTTTGTTTAGGTGGTTGCTACATGGATGCATTACTTCATTTTCAGAAAGAAACACCAACAGAATCTGTAACTTTAAAAATGTATGTGTAAATATGTTACAGTCTTTCTTTTTACTTCCCTTCTTGCTTCATTTTTGTTGTTTTCTCTCAACTTTCAGTGAGACCTCAGGAATCCATTTAGATCCTGCTCTACTAAGACCAATTGACTCATTGGCTGGGAGGCCCATGAAAGCCTTGGGTAAATTAATAGTAGAGAACCATGCCTGGCTGCTCTTGAAATCCGTCTGAGGCCTGAATTATTTGTATTAAGATAGGCCAGCACTCGGGCTCCTATGAGTCAATTCTTTGTAACAGTTGCCAATATTTTTATACCTG
The DNA here is from genome assembly GCF_019320065.1 of Cervus canadensis. Taxonomy (NCBI): domain Eukaryota; kingdom Metazoa; phylum Chordata; class Mammalia; order Artiodactyla; family Cervidae; genus Cervus; species Cervus canadensis. The sequence goes on from NC_057399.1 coordinate 16,026,717, forward strand.
AGAGAGCGGCTTCATTCTTTATTATTGCTCAGGAATCGATACTCCCATTGCCCTCACAAAATGCTATACAAGCATTATTGGCATTTCACTTCGCAGTGAAGAGTATCGACATCAATCTCGCCAACTGCACACTTCACTAACCCTGCTCCACTTCTCCTGCGTCTATTTGTATTCCATCTGGGCTGTCCTCGGCTGCAGAATTTGAATGGGAATCCTTAGCACTGCCCTGACACGTCCTAAGATAAGGAAATGGAAAGGCATCATTTACCCGCTCACAGAGACAGTCCCCCTCTCCCTACCCCTGCCCATTTTGTACCTGGAGGTTTTGCAGCATTTAATAAAACACCATTTCCCACCACCCTATGGTTTTACAAAATTGCCATCTCAGAGCTCTTCATTAATAACCAAATATCTGCTTCTAATCTACTGTGACTTTTAAAGTTATTTCTGGGCTCTTAAAGTAGCAGATCTTAAAAAATGAAAGTTCACACATGTGGGAGTACAGTGTACCCACAGAGGCATGGTGGGAACTGCGGCTGCCTTTGTTCTGAACGCTGACCGTGGACACACCATGGTTGTTTAGTAAACTTAGGAAAAATGCTTCTCACCAACATGTGACTGCCCCTTTAAACATGTAGTTCTTTGGTAGTATTGAAATGGAAGCCACTGTAGGGAATTCTGTCACATCAGTCTCATGCTGGGCATTATCAGCATGTGACAGACGTTGTTTGATTAAAAGGAATATCTAGAATATATAAAGAACTTTTACAACTCAACAAACATGAGCTGAAAAAAGAAAAGTGACCTCATTAAAAATGGACAGTGGTCACAGTGGGATACCACTTCATGTCCATCAGGATAGCTATTATCAAGAAAAACAAAAAACAAAACCCAGAAAATAGAAGTTTTGGAGAGGATATGGAGAAATTCAAACCCTTGTGCTTTGCTAGTGGGAATGTAAAATGGTACAGCTGTTGTGGAAAATAGTTTGGCCATTCTTCAAAGAGTTAAACATAGAACCACCGTATGATCCAGCAATTCCACTCTTAGATACATAATTGGAAGAATAAAAAGCAGGAACTCATACAGAGGCTTGTACACCAGTATTTGTAGCACCATTATGCGTGGTAACCAAAAGGTACAAACAACCCACTTGGTTTGAGTTACAAGTATTGTTACTCTGAGCCTCAGTCTCTTCCTCTGTCCAGTGACATGACAGTATGGTGATGGTAATAATGTTAATAATGGTGATGGTGATTTCATGATGGTGGTGTTGATAATAATGGTAGTGTTGTTGACGGTGATAATATTTCACAGGATTGTTTTCAAGATTAAGATATAGTATGACTAAGATGATTAAGTGAGATTTGTGATAATATCCAAAACTTTAATACACCATGGTTCTTTAACATTTTAAATCCAAGAATCAGAATATTTTGTATGCTTTATGTCAAGGAGGTATGTTAAAGAGGTTCATATTTGCCTTAAAGGACAGACAGATATTTGGAAATTACATATTCTGTTTGGTTGTAGTCATGCATTGTGTGAGCCTAGATTATGAAATCTTGTTAATAATATTTAATTTCAGAATTACGTTATTTTTAGTGGAGGTAAAATGGCAAAGCTATTCATTCTTTCCTAGGAGAGAGAGTTGGGTTTTTTGTTTGTATCACTTGCAGCAACTTCCTGCAGAAGTTCTATGTTCTGAGCCTATCTTTGTGCTAGGTAAAAAGAGAAAATGATTTTGAAAAGGTAAATTCTTCACTAGACTTTTTTTTTTGTTATCAAAAGGCAAAGTAAGAATTTTTATATATTATAGAAGTTATCTTCACTGGATCTTAATTTATATAAATGTATCCAGAAAAAAAAGTGAATCCATCATTTTTTTTTTTTTAATAGAAAAAGCCCTGAAATAGGAATTAGGAGTCTTTGACCCTAGCTTCCGTTTTGTCATGTGTTAAACATGTGACCATAAGCAAATTAATTAACTATTGAGCATTAGTTTTCTCCTCTGCTGTGCGTCTAGTCACTCAGTCCTGTCTGATTCTTTGCAACACTTTGGACTATATCCTGCCAGGCTCCTCTTTCCATGAGATTCTCCAGGCAAGAATACAGGAGTGGGTTGCTACTTCCCTCTCCAGGGGATCTTCCTGACCCAGGGATAGGGCCTGCATGTCAGATGTATCTCCTACAAGGCAGATTCTTTACCCTCTGAGTCTAAATGGTTGTAAAAAAAAATAGATTGCTTGTTTCATGTATCTATTGAGGTCAACTAAAATGATATTCATGAGAATGCTTTGTAAATTATAACATTCTGTATAAATAAAAAGTGTCATAATTTTATTGTCTATGATTATAAATCATAAAATGTATCATTAGTTACATTTCACTTAGAACAAAAATACTACCAATTAAACTATATAGTGCCTTAGTATGCTGTTTGAGGCATGTAAGGATCACACCAGCCTCTTTTTGTTTGGAATATTCTTTCAGCTATTCTAATAAATATAGCCAGTACATCTTGCTTTCAATTGTATCTCTTACCAAGAGATAGGCAATGTTTTTTGCATGTAAATCAGTTACAAAACATACCAACATGCTTCATATTTTCCTAAATCTAGTAAAGAATTTGAAAGAAAACACAGAATTGCAACTATACCTTCCATGATTAATATTTACTTTGCTAATTAATATTTGCTCCACAATCATACACATTTTTGCTCTGTTCCCCTGCCTTTCTTCATATGCAAGAGTTTCATTTCATTGTTAAATCAAAGTACAGTATTCCATTTTAAATGGAATTTTAAATGACATTTTAAATGACAGTTGAACTCAGCAGGTGATGCCCCAGCAATGCACATTTCTCAACAGCTAAGCTATGTGCAATTTGTCCATGCACAGTTGATGAAAACTCCTTTATGACTATCACCTGTCAGTCTTTGATTGTAAGACCTCTGCTGATTTCAGGGATGTTAGGATGTGCGGGGAAAGGTGTCTCGGGATTAATTGAAAATTGCATTTATGTGATTAGCCACAATGTGACACTTTAATTATTGATATAAACTGCAGGTAGCACATTGCTTATTTCAGCTTAGTAATAGGACTGTGAGAGTCCTTGAAACTAGTGAGGCCTCCTGAGGTTACGGAGAAACCGGCTGGCGCTGCTTCCGTGTTTGTAGGCAGTGTGGTATCTGCTTTGAGTCATGTCTTCTCCACACTAAACTCTGTCACTTTCTCACTTTCTTTAAACTTTGATATGGCATGATTTTGAAATCATTTCTTTTGATCACTTTTCTCAGAACTGGGACTCATTTTTCAAGCTTCTTTCATGCACTGTATTTGGAATGAAACATTCTATGCCAGTTCTGGTTGTTAAAATGGTGGAAAGATCCATCATTAAGTTATTCAGAGAAAAAAATGACTTTTCTTGAATTCCTGAGTAAAAAAAAACTTGGAAATGTAAATTCTGCATATACTTGTGTAATTTTATTTTTAAACGGTGATGAAACACCCTTAAACAGGTTATGTTATTATTTTTATTTAAGTACAGTTTTATTCTTACAATGTTTATTCGGTAGTATTTCTAGCATGTCTATTATCTTCACAGTTCTTTTTGGAATGTTGAATGGACGGAGTCAGAATCAGGCTCCCAATTCTGGGATATACCTGTGATTAGTTTCCTAGGGATGCTGTAACAAAATACCACCCCCTGGGTGACCTAGACAACAGAAGTCTATCCTTTCACAGTTCGGGGTACTAGATGTCTGAAATGGCGTGTTGACTGGGCCACGCTCTATCTGAAGCTGGTAGAGAAGAATCCTTCCTTGCCTCATCCTAGTTTCCGCTGCTTTGCAGGCAAGCCTTGGCATGCATACCTTGCAGCTGTACCGTTTCAGTCTCTGCCTCCATTCTTACATGGTGTTGGTCCTGTTTGTCTCTGTCTTCACTCGGTATTAAACTCTTCTCATGCTGAAGCTGAAGCTCCAGTACTTTGGCCACCAGATGCGAAGAGCCAACTCATTGGAAAACACCCTGGTACTGGGAAAGGTTGAGGGCAATAGGAGAAGGGGGTGGCAGAGGATGAGATGGTAGGTAGCATCACTGACTCAATGGACATGAGTTTGACCAAACTCCGGGAGGCAGTGAAGGACAGGGAAGCCTGGCATGCTGTAGTTCATGGAGTTCCAAAAAAAGTTTGACTTAGCGGCTGAACAGTAACACCATAAGCAGAGCAGACATATTGTGTTATGGTCTACTCTAATGATCTTACATTAACTTGATTACAACAGCAAATACCCTATTTCCAAATAAGGTTGCATTCCCAAATAAGGTGCCAGGGCACAGGACTTCAGCTTATTTTGGTGGGGCAGACAGTTACACCCATAACACTTGTCAACATTACTTTGTGGGTGGACACCAACTCATTACTACCCAAATCACTACTCTTTACCTAAAATACATCCTCCAGTTACTAATCTGATCATCTCTCTTAGCAATCAATCCATAGTTCTCAATTCTATGCAAAAGTATCTAAAAAGAAAACTATCCGATTGTTCGTGGGCTTGCTGAAGTTCCCATAAACTTTGTGTCCCACATTCTCATATTAGACGAGTCCTGTAACCGTCTCAGAGCAAAACATTAAGTAGAAGGTGACAAGACACCCTTAGACATTTTATGATGACTGCCGTCTCCTCTAGGTACTCACCATCCATTCCTTTAGCAATCCATCCTTGTATCCAGTGGTTTGTTTGCCAGACCTATCATTTTCCACTTGAAAGTGGGGCTGATGTTGGCTTTCTTCCAGTTTTCTGTTTCCTTTGCCCTTCTTTAAGATTTCCCATAAAACAAGGATGATTTCACTTATAAGTTCTCTTAGAGCCTTGGGATACAATTCATCTAAGCCAAATGACTTGAATTCATACAAAAACAACTTTACTACCCTTGGATTTTGTATTCCCTTAGGAATGCTTGTTCTATACTTGGCAGAGAAATCAGAAGCAAAAGCAGGAATTTAGGTGTTCTGTTTTCTTCCTACCAAACTTCAGTTTAACACCTTTTGTCCCTTGCAGTGGTCTTGGTCCTCGCTTATTTGCCTTTTATTTGTGAAATAATATTTTTTAAAGTGTTTGTTGTCCTTAACACTGAACATCTCTAAGCCCACTCTCTTTGGACTTAGGGTCCATAATGCCATGGTTTCATATATATCCTCAGTTATTAGTTCCTTTTTTCATTTTTGGGACATATGCTTACTGCATGCATTTCCTCTTTATTTCTTTCACTTAAGATGATTTGCCATTCCATAACTGGAATTGCATCAGTAAGGGCTTTTTGACTATCTTGAGTCAAGGATCATGCTTAGAACCATGTACAATGGAACCATGAGTTATGGTATTATTTTTGAAATATACCTGTGTCTCTGTGGGCTATTTTTATAGGCTTTGCCCAACATTGTGTACAATAGGTATTATGATCTAAGATGACAAGATTTATTTTTTCCAAGATTTTTTATCACTTCCCTATCACTAAATAACTCCTTTCCTGGTTGTAGTTAGGTCTAGAGTGGTAGTTCTTAGTAATTTTTTTTTTCTATCATTGGAAAACTGAGACTATCAGAAAGGCTAGATAATAATTTTTTCAGAACTGTTACTTTTAATCAAGTGAGATTTGTTTTCTTTTCCTGGACAAATGAAATCCTTACTATTGCTACTATAGTTTCCTTGCCTCTGTGATAAGGAGGGAATTTAGCCTCTTCACACAGCAAGGTGACCTAATTTTTCATAACAGTATCACTTTTATTTCCTTCTTAGAAGTTCTATACCATATTTTTCAGTGAAAAGTGAAGTCACTCAGTCGTGTCCAACTCTTTGGGACCCCATGGACTGTAGCCTACCAGGTTCCTCCATCCATAGGATTTTCCAGGCAAGAATACTGGAGTCGGTTGCCATTTCCTTCTCTAGGAGATCTTCCTGACCCAGGGATTGAACCCGGGTCCCCCGCATTGTAGGCAGACGCTTTACCATCTAAGCCACCAGGGAAGCTCTGATTTTTTCCTCTTTTTTAGTTAAGCTTTTACTACAGGATAGTAGTAAAATTTTGAACTTTGCATATTGGGATTCCAAATGTTTAGTGAATTTTACTCTCAAATCATATTTCAGAACCTATATATGTTTTAATGTACACATAGAATTTTTAGCTATGATATTTAAACTTATTATAGCTGAATATTTTCTCGCTTTTCTGTGTCAGTTCTCAAAATGTTTTGTATATGCTTTTAAATTTTTAATTAAAAACAAATGAAGTATGAATACTTTCTTCTTATAAAATATCAAAAACCCCAGAAATACAGCACCTCTGGAAGCATTCTTAGAACCTAGCCTCTTCCTGCTGCTCGAAAGTAATGAGAGTTATGAGTTTAGTCTGTCACTCCAAACATATCCCCTATACCTATGGCTCTCAGTTTTTATCCTATAGAAAGTAGATAACTACTATTTTATGCATTCTTAGCATAAAATTATTTTATGCATTCTTAGCATAAAATTATTTTATGTTTCTTTTAGTATATTCTATAAACTTTCTTTAGAGAGTTATCAGTATGTCTTCAGCATTTTTCCATATTTGTATAGAGCTGGTTGTTTTTTTGTTTTTAGTTGCCGATACATTTGGAAAAATAACACAAATGTATCACAGTTAGATTATTCAGCCATTTTCTGATGATGGACAGTTAGATTTTTCCAATGTTTCATAAAGTACATCATGATACAGTAAACATTTTGTACATGCTTTCTTGTGTATATGTGCAACTGCTTCTCTAGGAGGAATATCAAATAGTGAAAATACTGGGTTATAGGGTGTGAACATTTTTATTTTTCATAAGTAATACCATATAATTCTCCATTTCTGTTGCACCAATAAACCTTCCCAGTTACAGGACACTCTTTTAATTACATTTCATTATCACTTGCTATTATTAAGCTTTTAAAAATTTGTTTAATGGAGGAATTGACCCACTATCATTTATTATAGATCTGTAAACTAGTAATGGTTTAAAAATATTTAAATGGTTACATTTAAAATAGTTGTATACATACCTACAAAGTAGCCTCACTTTGCCACAGGACCTAAAATATTTAATATCTATCCCTTTAACAGAGAGCATGCTAACTCCTGATCTAATGGAAAAGGATGGCATGTCATGGTATTAATTTGCATTTCTATGAACACTTAGTAAAACTGACGATATTTTCATATGTTTATTTGACATTTGTATTTCCTTATTTGTTTGTAAATTGCCTATTTGTATTTTTACTTATGCTTGTAAATGTTAAATTGATTGAATGGATTCTGTGTATATTCTGAATACATTTTGTTGAATAGTGGAATTATTTTTTCTACCCCTATGCAGCCTCTGTTTGCTTTCTTCTTGTGTGACTTCTGGAAATGTTACGCTCTTTTGAACATAACCAGATTAAATAGAGAACTCAGGATATGACAGGAACACAGCAGCCTTGTAAATAGATGGGATGTACACTTTGAGCCTCTTTACAGTTTAGACATTTTTTTAGGTGGGTTTGCTGTTACTTGCAGCCAAGTACATCTTAACTAATGTATTTAACATCTGGTACTCTTCCATGTGAATTTTGGAGCTGTATTTTCATATTGCAGTCATTTAAATTGATTAGAACTATTTGCCTCTAGAGGTTAATTTGAGCTTAAATGATATCTATAAAACATTGAGTCTTTCCATACACACCACATTATTCATGTCTCCTATTTAGGTCTTTAAAGAAAATTTTCTCTAGGAAGATGATGCAACTCTTATTATATATATTGTTATATACTTCACAATTTTTATTCCCTTTAAGAAGTAGGTTTTATTTTTTATTACATTATATATTTGGTTTTTGTTAGTAGAAAAAATGAAAATTTTTTAATGTATACTGTACATTACTAACTTGCTGATTTGTTCTTTTGATTTTAATCCTTTATCTGTGACTTTCCTTGACCTTTTTATGAATCCAGACATATCATTTACTAATAATTATAATTTTGTGCCTTGTGTCCACTGTCTTATAATTATTATATCTTCTGTCTGTATCTCATTGCATTGTTTGGGATAATTACAATGTTCAGTAGAAGGTGTGAAAGGAGTTATGCATGCATTATTTCTACTTTGTTTCTGAATTTAGTGAGAAAGGCTTTAAATATGTCATATGAAGTAGGATGCTTGCTGTAGGCTTACTGTGGATATATTTTACAGCAAATTAAGCCCCTCTTTTATTTAATTTTACTAATTTTTCAGATCTTCTTTTTTTATTAATATGAATGAATATTGAAGGTTATAGAAGAACATTTTAGCCTCTATTCAGATGACACAGGTTTTTCTCCTTTAATATGTATCAATGCACTGAATTACACTGATGAATCTATTAATTAACAATTATTGTATTCCTAGGAAAATGTCTACTTTGTTCTAAGTAGGCACAGATAGGTGCTCTAATATAATTTTTTAGAATTTTATTTGCATATTTTTTATTTTCCCCCAGTAACTAGTTCTTGGATCTGTTTAATCCTCTATTTTCTTATTCTTCTGCCTTCATTTTCCTTTATTATTATTTTCTCAGATACTTTTGACTCTTTTTAATAAATTACTTAACTGAGTGCATAATACAACTTTGGTCTCTCCAGTTTTCTCTTATAAGAACATTTAAGGTGATGAATTTAACTCTGAGAAGTGTTTCAACTTGGTTGTATAATTGTTATTAACTTCTCAGGAAAAGTAGTGGCTTAGATTGTTTCATTTAATTGTTAACCTTTAGCCATCATATGTCCAGTGCTTTTTCTAGACTTTTCACATAGCCTATCTAATTTGTATCCTATACTATCTAATTTAATCCTCAAACAATTCTGTGAATTTTCCTTATTTCCCAGGTGAGAAAACAGATTCTGAGAGGTTAAATGACTTGCCTTCTATCACTCAGCTTGTGACGGGTACAGCCTCTGTTTTATGTCTGCCACAGAGAATCTTTAAAGAACATAACTTAAGCAGGGCCAGCCATGCTAGCAACATGGTATCTTTCATAAGATTTTCATCAGTTATATGTTTCCTCAACATGTATTTGGATTTGGTGGATAGGATGGAACATAGGGACAGGAGTGAAAAAATACTCAAATTATGCCTGGAATAGTCCATATCTTCTGTTATTGGTTCTTTAAGCTTTGCTTCTTCAGTAGTGAAGAAATTTGAATTTGGATTTTTCTTGGAGAAGGTTAACATTGAAGCCATGAGCTAGTTTAAGGAAGTTTCATGGAAAGGAATTATTTCAGAATTATAGTTGTTGGAGCAAGGAGAAATAAGTTTTGCAAGCCACCTCCTTTTAACCTTGTTTCAAAATGCTACTTGTTGTGATAGCATCACCACATATGAAGATTATAAAGAAAATTACTGGTTTTCTGAAAGGAACTTTTTTTCTCAAGCAAAGTCCATTTTTAACTAGGAGAAACAGGAGTATTAAAATTGGATTCATGACCTTCCTCAGGATTACAAACTGTTTTTTTGTGTTTGTTTTTTTTTTTCTGAAGGACAGAGAAAGGGGTGATCGCATGTTTTCCTTTATGGGTCTTCATGGAGTAGCTTAATCAAACATTTAGGAATATGATATAACCCCTTTACAACTTGCTGAGTTACCAAGCTGGCCTTGTTTTAAGATATGAGGGAAACATGAAAATGAGACTGTTTTTTGACTCTTTTAATGGTCGATGTATCCACAAATATTTTAATTACTGGGCTTGTGTTTATGGTGATGACAATGATAAACATCATTTCTGAGAGGACCTGATGATGTAATTCAGAGAAACCCACAACTTAGTGACCTCAAAACTTTCATTAAAGAAAACACTCTCTAGAAACTTTGCAATGCGATTATATTGATTAAGTTTTAGCAACTGATTACAATTTCACTTTATTTTTCTCTCAGGCAAGACACATGATATTTTTCATATCGCTTTTGATGTTTTCATTAGGCTTGCAATGCATTAGAATCCTGACTTATTGCTTCTGTGAATGTCAGGGCCAGACATTTTCTGTTGTCCTTTTTAAAATAAAAAAATGTATTTTTCCACATCCTTAATATTTGAGTTGGGTGATAAGAAAAAAGTTCTTTTTGTCAAGAAAATCTGCCATATACATAACACATTCATTTCAGTGAAATTAGGAAGTCATGTTGTTTTTTATTTGCTTTGAGTATTTTTGCTTTTATTACTAATATTTTAACACTTCAAGAAGCAATATTTTGTGTTAGTCATTGTGCCCTTGTGAAGATTATTAAATAATATTGTGAGCCCACTAACAAATTATTACTCCAAATGTTAAACCCACCCTATTCATAGGTAGATCTTGATTTTTAACAAGGAATATAGCTTACCAATATGCGGACTCTCTGTAGACTCATTTCTTTGTCTTTTTTTCCCCCTGGTAATTAGGAGCTAAGACACTTGACATCTTATGTTGGTGTGCGATTGAATCTGAGCCCTTCTTCTCTGGGCCTCGCAGGAGGAAACCGTGTGGAAGCAGCCTGGAACCGTGGAGGTCACTCTTCATTTCCTCAGTTTGTTATCCGGTTGCATTCCTATTTCTGTTTTTGCTTCACTTCACTTAGCTGAGCATGGCTGCTTTCTTGATTCTTTGTATTTCACACCATTGAGCTTGATTGTTCTCAGGCCCCCGGTTGTTCCCTTGTAGCATTACTCACACTAATAGTCCAGACTTCAAATCCCAGTCAAGGCCAATCCCTCAAGATTCACAGATGATGAATTACTAGAGGACATGCAAAATACCCAGAGTGCTAAAAGCTCACTGAAGCTATTTCTGTGTAATATAACAGACTTGACCATTAGATTTTGCAGTTAGAATATTCAAATCCTCAACTTAGACATCTGATCAGTGAATTGTCTCAGTGATTATACTGTAGAGAGAGGGCCACAAAAAATTCTGGTGTATTGCTCCAGGATCTTTTTTAACATGTTGACTTTATTTCAGAAAATAAGCCCATTTCTTGTGAATACTGACAGTCTGACAAACCAATTTATCTTACTTTTTTTTAAAATAATTTTTGTTTTCCTTTCTGATAATGCAGATGACAAGATCAGATTGACTAATAAACCTTTCTGTATAATCCAAACTGTTCCTTTGGATAGTCATGAATAAACTATTAAAATCCAACCTCTTTCTCTATTGCCCATTGTCTTTTAAATTAAAAGACTCATTAGTGAATACTAGTTTCATTGCGTTCATGGTGTTATATGGATTTATAAGTCGATTCTCCAGCACTCTGGTGCTTGTGTTCACTGGGGGTAGATTCATGAAGTTTTTGGGTTCCCAAGATGAATCCTTGTGTTTGATAGGAATTGTTGGTTAAGGCTTGATCAATTAGAACTTACAAGAAAGATTAGTTCTTAAAATTATTCTAGATGTCCAAAATCTAGACTACCTGCAATGCTTGTTACTTCAGATTGATAGAACACTGAAAATATTAGAGATCTTCACCCATTTATTTATTTATTAATATGTCTTGGGTACTTATTATGTGCTAGAGACTCCATTATATACCAGAAGTAAAAAAAAAAAAAAAAAAATTGAAAAAACTTGGTGTCTCTTTCAAAGAACGGTTGCTTAGTTTATTGCAGCATCATAGGATGTGGAGTCTCCACATCAGTTAAGCATGTGTTTGTATAATTCTTTTTTCTTTGATATTAGTGGATAGTTGATTTACAATGTTGTGTTAGTTTCAGGTATATGGCAAAGTGATTCAGTTATACAAATACCTATATCCATTCTTTTTAGGTTCTTTTCTCATATATGTTATTAAAGAATATGGAGCAGAGTTCTCTATGCTATACAGTAGAACCTTGTTGGTTATATTTTTTATGTATATTAGTGTGTCTATGTTAATTCCAAACTCCGATTTTTCTCTCCACCTTTCCCTTTTGGTAAGTATAAGTTTGTTTTCCATGTTTGTGAGTCAGTTTCTATTTTGTAAATAAGTTCATTTGTACATCTTTTTAGATTTCATGTGAGTGATATATGATGTTTCTCTTTCTCTGACTCACTTCACTCAGTATGATCATCTCTAGGTCCATCTATGTTGCTGCAAATGGCATTATTTGATTCTTTTTACTGGCTGAGTAATATTCCATTCTATATATGTACCACATCTTCTTTATCCATTCCTCTGCTGATGGACATTTAGGTTGCTTCCATGTCCTGGTGGTTGTAAGTAGTGCTTATATGAACACTGGGGGTGCATGTATTTTTTTGGCTTATGGTTTTCTCTGGATATATGCCCAGGAGTGGGATTGCTAGATCATATATAGTAGTTTTATTTTTAGTTTTTTAAGGAACCTCCATACTGTTCTCCATATCAATTTATGTTCCCACCAACAGCATAAGACGTTTCTCTTTTCTCCACACGCTCTCTAGCATTTATTGTTTGTAGACTTTTTGATGATGGCCCCTCTCACCAGTGTGAGGTGATGTCTCATTATAGTTCTGGTTTATAATTATCTAATAATTAGCGATGTAGAGCATATTTTCATGTGTTTTTTGGTCACCTGTATGTCTTCTCTGGTGAAATGTCTATTTAGGTCTTCTGCCCATTTTTTTATTGGGCTGTTTGTTTTATTTTGCTACTGAGTTACATGAGCTGTTTGTATATTCTGGAGATTAATCCCTTATTGATCACATCATTTGCAAATATTTTCTGTGATTCTGCAGGCTGTTTTTTCATTTTTGTTTATGGTTTCTTTTGCTGTGCAAATGCTTTTAAGTATAATTAGGTCCTGTTTGTTTATCTTTGTTTTTATTTTCATTACTCAAGGGGGTGGATCCAGAAAAGATATTGCTGCAATTTATGTCAAAGAGTGTTCTGCTTATATTTTCCTCTAAGAGTTTTATAGTATCTGGTCTTACCTTTAGGTCTTTGGACCATTTTGAGTTTATTTTTTTATATTGTGTTAGAGAATGTTCTCATTTCATTCTTTTACATGTAACTGTCCAGTTTTCCCAGCACCACTTATTGAAGAGACAGTTGTTTCTCCATTGTATATTGTTGTCTCCTTTTTTGTAGATTAATTGACCATATGTGTGTGGGTTTATTTCTTGGTTTTCTATCCTGTTTCATTGATCAATAAAGCTGTCTTTGTGCCAGTACCATTCTGTTTTGATTACTCAAGTTTTATAAGAGCCTGAAGTCAGGGAGCCTGATTCCTCCAGCTCTGTTTTGCTTTCTCAAGACTGCTTTGTCTATTTGGAGTCTTTTGTGTTTCCTTACAATTAAGATTTTTTTGCTCTAGATTTGCAGGAAAAAAAATGCCATTGGTAATTTGATAGGAATTGCATTGTGTTGGTAGATTACCTTTTGTAGTATAGTCATTTTGACAATATTGATTCTTCCAGAAGATAGTATATCTTTCCATCTATTTATGTCATCTTCAGATTTTTGGTCAGTGTCTTATAGTTTACAGAGTACAGGTCTTTTACCTCCTTAGGTAGGTTTATTCCTAGGTATTTTATTCTTTTTAATACAGTGGTAAATGAAATTATTTCTTTAATTTCACTTCCTGATCTTTCATTGTTAGTGTATAGAATTGTGACAGTTTTCTGTGTATTTATTTTGTATCCTGCAACTTCAACAGATTCATTGATAAGCTCTATTAGTTTTCTTGTAGCATCTTTACAATTTTCTATGTGTAGTATCATGCCATCTGCAAACAGTGACAGTTTTACTTCTTTCTCAATTATTTTTCTTTTCTGATTGCTGTGTCTAGGACTCCAAAACTATGTTGAATAAAAGTGGTGAGAGTGGACATCCTTGTCTTATTTCTGATATTAGAGGAAATGTTTTCAGCTTTTCACCATTGAATATGATATTAGCTGTAGGTTTGTCATATATGACCTTCATTATGTTGAGATAGATTTCCTCTGTGCCCACTTTCTGGAGGGTTTTTGTCATAAGTGGTGTTGAATTTTGTCAGGATATTTTTCTGCATCTATTGAGTTGATCATAAGGTTTTTGTTCTTCAATTTGGCGATGTGGTGTAGCACAATGAGTGATTTGTGAATATTGAAAAATCCTTGCATCCCTGGGATAAATCCCTGTTGATCAGAGTGAATAAACCTTTTAATGTATTGTTGGATTCCGTTTGCTAGTGTTTTGTTGAGGATTTTTCTGTTTCTCTTCATCTGTGATATTGTTTCATTCCACTCATTTTGTCTAACTTTCTGTGTTTATAATCTCCATTTGCCATCTGCAGTGGAGAAGGAAATGGCAACCCACTCCAGTATTCTTGCCTAGAGAATCCTGTGGATGGAGGAGCTTGGTGGGCTGCTGTCCGTAGGGTCACACTGTGTCGGACACGAGTGAAGCGACTTAGCATGCATGCATGCTTTGGAGAAGGAAATGGCAACCCACTCTAGTATTCTTGCCTGGAGAATCCCAGGGCTGGGGGAGCCTGGTGAGCTGCCATCCATGGGGTCGCGCAGAGTCGGACACGACTGAAGTGACATAGCAGCAGCAGCAGCAGCCATCTGCAGAGTTTTAGTTCCTCTTGCTTTTGGTGTCTGCCTTTGGTTGGTAAGGCAAATCTAGAGGTTTATGTAGGCTTCCTGGTTGGAGAGACTGATCCCTGCCCTCTGGTGGGTGGAGCTGGGTCTTGTCCCACTGTGGGGCAAGACTATGTCAAGGGGTGTGTTTAGAGGCCTATGGGCTCAGAAGTTGTGACCAGAAAGCAAATGGAATGTACAGGGGGATTAAGAAGAACAGCAGAAAGCCTTTGTTATATGCAGGCTCATTGGGTTTGAAGGCATGTGTGTGGCTTATTCTTAGTGGTCAGTCAGGGGTTCTCTGGGGGGAATTGGATAGAAGCTCATGGAGATGTTCTGCCTGTGTTTCACTGTACACTGCTCCATCTTTATAATCTTAGATATATTTAAGCACCAATGTTGATTGGTAATAGGAAGTAATACTGGATATCCTTAGCACACATCCTAAATTGCTACACCACATTACCCACCCACTTTTATGATTTGCCTTTGTAATATTTAGTATATTTGTGAAGAAACATACCTACAATATTTTCATATAACACTCTAAGGTCCTTAAGGAAAAGGTTTGTTGTTGTTGTTCAGTTGCTAAGTCATGTCCAACTGAACAAAAACATAAGGAAAAGGTAATAGCTGATTAATATATAACCTGTACATTGACTATTTCTTGAATAAATTCTAGAGGTGGAAACTTACAATGTACAGCACTGACATAGGTAAGAGTCACTAATTATTAGGTTGATGCAAACATAATTGCAATTTTTGATCATGAATTTTAAATCACTGTAACTAGGCTCAAACACATCTTTATTAATCAAAATAGGAACCATTACAATCACCACAGTTTTTTTTGCCAACGAGAAATAAGTTTGTTTATTCCTGTAGCATAAAAATCTGTGTTTCAGGATTTGACAGACTCTTGGAAAGCATTTTCTGAATCTTGCTGGTTGAGGAAGTGTTTTCCCCGCAGAAAATTGTCAAGATGCTTGAAGTGGTAGGCTAGTCTGTTGGCAAGAGGTCAGGTGAATCCTGGCAGATGAGGCAAAACTTCACAGCCCAATTTGTTCAACTTTTGAAGCATTAGTTGTGTGACGTGTGATAAAGTGTTGTTGTGGAGAAGAACTGGGCCCTTTCTGTTGATCACTGCTTGCTGCAGGCATTGCAGTTTTTGGTGCATCTCGTTGATTTGTTGACCATACTTCTCTGTAGTGATGTCGTGGGATTCAGAAAGCTGTAGTGGATCGGATGGGCAGCAGATCACCAAACAGTGACCATGACCTTTTTTTGAAGCAAGTTTGGCTTTGGGAAAGGCTTTGGAGTTCCTTCTGGGTTCAGCCACTGAGCTGGTCATTGCCAGTTGTCATATAAATTCCACTTTTTGTTGCATGTCACAATCCAAAGAGAAATGGTTAGTTGTTGCATAAAATAAGACAACACTTCAAAATAACATGGGTTGTTTTTTTTTTTTTTTTTTTGATTTGCAGTCAGCTCATGAGGCACCCACTTAATGAGCTTTTTTCACCTTTCTGATTTGCTTCAAATGCCTAACCACCATAGAGTGGTTGATGCTGAGTTCTTGGGCAAATTCTCATTTAGTGTAACAGGATCAGCTTCAGTGATTCCCTCAATTAGTTGTCAAATTCTGATGACTGGCCACTGCACTCTTCATCTTCAAGGCTCTTGTCTCCTTTGCAAAACTTCTTTAACCACCACTGCATTGTATGTTTGTTAGCAGTTCCTGGTCACATGTGTTGTTGATGTTGCAAGTTGTCTCTGCTTTACAACCCATTTTGAATTTGAATAAGAAAATTGTTCGAATTTGCTTTTTGTCTATTATCATTTCCATGGTCTAAAGTAAATATAAAATAAGCAGCAAGTAATAATATTAGCAAAAAAGAGTGATACATGCACATTAAAATGATGTATAACATAATCACATTTATTCAAGAATGTATTCCAATATCAAATGGCAAATTTCAGCAATGCAAAACCACAGTTACTTTTGTACCAACCTAATACTTAATTATTCAAGCAATTAGTTTTCTAGTTTGCATACTCTAACACTCTGATTTGACCACATTTTTTCTCATCATGAGAGCCAGAAGACTTTGGTTTTCAGTCTGACTTTGTCACTGGCTGTGTTAGCTTTAGCAAATTATATAACCTTTCTCCACCTCTGTTTTCCCGTCAGTTTCTAAAAACGCTGGTTGATTTAATGCAAGTTCTATAGAAAAACGTTTGTGTTCTTTTTTTAGTAACTATAACCAAAATAGAGCATTTGCAGCATGCTTGGTTTAAGAGTGTATTATTAGAAACAGATGCTATTAGGATTTCTCTATTTTTAATGTTGAAAATTTAGGAATTCCTTTCCAGGACGTATTCTCAAAGCAGAATTGTGGTATTCATTAGCATGATCTCTAGGCTCTTAACTTTTAGACCACATAAGAACACAAAAGTTAAAGAGAAAAATGGAAAAAGGTTTTGTGAATTAGATCAAAATGGTGGTTAGATTTACCAGAGATAAATCTTGCTAGGGAATGAAGATTCATCCAACCCCGGTGGTCCTGAATGACATCTTACCTCCTAAGGTCAGAGTAACCTTAACTTTCTCTGTAATGAAGATGAATGTATTTTACTTTTCTCTAAGTTGTGGTTTTTTAAAAAATACATTCTCAAAGCCATTTTTTTTTGTTTCAGAAGAAAATGCAAGTTTTTAAATAAAGACTTACTTTCATATTTGAAAACCACATTTGAAAACTCTACAGATGCACTAAATTATATACATTCATTAATCATTTGTATATATATTCATGAACACCTTTCATTATCAAATATTTGAAAACACTATGATAAAAAGATGTTTTCTTTTTCCCGTCTTGCTATATACAACATGGAAATGGATATCCGTGGCCTATGTCCCATTCAGTAGAATAGACACCTCCAACTCTCTAGACCAGTGGAACAAGGTTATCAGATGAATGTTGTGGATTTCATCCATCACAATGCTTATTTTGTCAGCATGAGGCCATCTGAGGTATATTTTCATCCTTCAGAATTTATTTGCTCTTACTACTGTCATTTTAATTTTGAATTCATGGAGGGAAACAGATGCTTTTAAATTTAGTGCACTTGACTGCTGCTGAGTCGCTTCCGTCCTGTCCGACTCTGTGTGACCCCCGAGACGGCAGCCCACCAGGCTCCCCCATCCCTGGGATTCTCCAGGCAAGAACACTGGAGCGGGTTGCCATTTCCTTCTCCAATACATGAAAGTGAAGTCGCTTAGTTGTGTCCGACTCTTTGCGGCCCCATGGACTGCAGCCTACCAGGCTCCTCCGTCCAGGGGATTTTCCAGGCAGGAGTACTGGAGTGGGGTGCCATTGCCTTCTCCGATGCACCTGGAGACAAATGTATTAAATATTCATTTTATTTTAAGAATCTAAATTGCTAAGTCTTGTAACATGGCTTAACTGTGGTACATTTGTTTGCCTGTTCAAGTTCTTCTAACTCCTAGTTTTGATGGTAAATCCATGGAAAATAGGCAGAAGTTCACTATTATTGGCTTGGCCGAGAAGCTAAGCAATTAGTCTAGGATTTCCCAAGCTAGATGCAGATTTTAAAATAAATACAGCATGTTCCAATCTGAAACCTTGAAATTATATAAAAATAATCGATAAAATTGACAAACATACATCAGCTGCTAAACTGAGCAAAACTTTTGTCTATTGAAATGATGTTTTTTCAATTTTTATTTACTTACTAAAGTATAGTTGATCTACTGAATGTGTCTTCGAAATACATTGTCCCCAAGTGTTAAAATTTGGCAAATTCTTATATCACAGGTGGAAAGAGTAGTACACATCTAAAAATAAATCCAAAAGACCAGCCTAAACCAGGAAGGGTAATATAAGAAAGGCGCGTTCTCAGCATTCAGAAGGTTAATGATGTGAAGGAATAACAGTAGGGACAGTTTAAGTATAGAACCAGTAAGGAACATTCTCGAGGATCCTCAAAGTCAATAGAAGACAAAAGAAAATATACAGAAAAGAGACTTACCACCATTAGATATCAGGAAAATGAAGATTAAGATAATGAGTTGCCTTTACCTCTAGTGAGATAGTACTCATTAGAATGGCTGAAATTAAATGGACTGACAATACCAAGTGTTAAGGATGTGAAACAACTGGAATTCTCATACGTTGCTGATGGTGAATATAAAATGCTACAACCACTGTTGAAAGTTTCTTAAAGGTTAGATATACATCTAGCATATCAGTTAACTCATTCCAATCTTACATGTACACCAAAGAAAAATGAAAGCATACATGTCCATATAAAAACCCATATGTGAACATTCATATCAGTATTATTCACAATATACAAAAACAACCCAAATGTTCACCACACTGTTCTATTCTATTTATAAATTTAGATCATTTGATTTTTCTAGGGATACACGTCATATTGGTGCTTACCTAGGACAAGGGCACAGAGGCATGGACTACAAAGGGGCCCAAGGAAACTATGAGTTTAATGCAAATGATCTGTATCTGTTTGTGTGTTTTTTTTGTTTGTGCATACACATAGAATGGATGTATACATGTGTCAGAACTCATGAACAGTATGTTTTAAATGGATGCTATTTCTTGTACACAAATTGAACTTCAATAAAATTTGTAAGAAGGTGACAGCAGTGGAAAACCCTGGATAGAGAACTATAAACAAAGAAAACCAGGATACAAGTGAGAAATTGTCCTAGAGTGAGGAATAGGACAAAAGCTCTGGTGGGTATTTCCAGTTTTCAACTAACCTCTCTGCAAATTGACTGATAGCTGAGTCTGGGTTAATAATAACGACAGCACTTTATGTGGTAGTTGCATCTATAGTTTGTAGTCTACTTATTATGTGACAGGGTATATTATTAGATACTCTAAAATGTATACTCCATGTTCTGAGACTTAGTTAAAAATTGGGTTTGGGGGGGTGGTCACAGAGAAGTTGGCCATCATTCCTGACTCTTCCTTCTCTCATTTCTTCCCTGTTGTGTTCTTTTCTGCTGCCCTTAAGGAACAATTTTTTGTCACTTACAGTGTGATGTCCATTCTCAGGCCTCTTTTGGTCTTAAATGTTATTTCAGTTATCTTTTAAAGAAACTTCCTGGGAAAACAGTCTTTTCCCTGCCCAAGGGGTCTTCTAGGAAATAGATTTTATTTTTCCACTTGGATGAAAATACAGTAGATAAAAAAAATTAGAATTCCTTTTTAATATCCACAGTAGCCCCATGGTATGGAGACAGAAGTCTTAATTTCCTTGTGATGCAAATGAGGTGGTAGAGTTTAACAGGCTCTACCTGAATTCACACAAATAGTAAGTAGTAATCCTACTTACTAGGATTTAGATTTGGTCCCAGGCCTTTCTGGTTGCAAACAATGCACTGTCCATCCCTTAACCTTGGTCATCAAATGCAGATTGGAACTTCGCCCAGGTGGAGTCAGAAGTGGCCCAAAGCATCTGAAGCCAGTAACTGACAGAGAGGTAGCATATTTGGGTTGTAATTTGCTGGAAAATCTAGGAGTCAGAGCACAGGAAGAGATTGTGATCTGATATATGAAGCAAAACACAAAATGAGGTTGCCATTTATTGATTATGTGACTATTTGTCTCTACAGTATGCCAAGCACTTTATTACGCCCTGCAGGTCCTGCATTGAAGACAACATAGCTCTGGCCTCCTGTGAAATTCTACCTTGAAAGTGGGGAGATAGACCCTTGGGTCGATGTTTGTAATTCAATAATTTGTGATATAGGAATGCAGATGGTACTGTGAGGCTTATATGTAGGGGCATCTTGGTAAAGCCAGAGAACGCATTTCAGATAAGATGAGGTTTAAATAAAGCATAAGTTGTCAGGTGAAGAGTGATTTAAGACATTCCTGGAAAATTCATCAGCTCTTGCTCATGCAGAGACATGACATAAAACAGTTGTCTGAGCCTATTTGTCAGAGTTGGAGTGGAGAGTGAGTGTGAGTGAGGCGTTGTGATCCAAGTGAGGGAGGTTGGAGTAACAACTCTATAAAGCGTGTTACATTAACGAGTTTCAACTGTTTTCTTAAAACTTGGGTAACCATAGAAGGGTCATGTATGGATGTGAGAGTTGGACTATAAAGAAAGAGTGCTGAAGAATTGATGCTTTTGAACTGTGGTGTTGGAGAAGACTCTTGAGAGTCCCTTGGACTGCAAGGAGATCTAACCAGTCCATCCTAAAGGAAATCAGTCCTGGGTGTTCATTGGAAGGACTAATGTTGAAGCTGAAACTCCAATACTTTGGCTACCTGATGCGAAGAGCTGACTCATTGGAAAAGACCCTGATGCTGGGAAAGATTAAGGGCAGGAGGAGAAGGGGATGACAGAGGATGAGATGGTTGGATGGCATCACCGACTCAATGGACATGGGTTTGGGTGGACTCTGGGAGTTGGTGATGGACAGGGAGGCCTGGCGTGCTGTGATTCATGGGGTCACAAAGAGTCAACACGACTGAATGACTGAACTGAACCGAACCATAGAAGGACCCTCAGTATATGAACGTTATGCTATACATTTGTAACCTTGCTGATCTGAAAGGTGGGCTGCACATTGTCATAGGGATGCGGTTATCATTTTCAGTCTCCCTCTTTCTGGTGCCCTGAGCAAGATGTGAGAGTGCTTCGGCTGTAGTAGTTGGGAGTACACAGGTTGTTGTGGTTAATTCTGCAGGATTGGCAAAGTTCACCTTTGGGTTTGGCGGTGGGAAAAAGAGACTAGCAATTACTGATCACTAAGTGTGTGCCAGACCCTGGGCTAGGTTCTTACTGTAAGTTATTTAATGTAATTCTCACAATCACTGCATAATATTGATGCTTATACTCAGACATTAAGTATCTAAGCTGATAAATACTATGCCATCTGAGACCCAGTAGGTAGTCCTTACATTTCCCAGTTAGGTTGATTCATACCAAAATTTTATCCAAGCGACTGGGAGCAGAAATAATGAATGCCACTTTAAGACAATGTGAGCAAATGCCAGGGTCTTCTGTGGTACCTCAGTGATAAAGAATCCACCTATAATGCAAGAGGCATGGGTTCGATCTCTGGGTTGGGAAGATCTCCTAGAGGAGGGCATGGCAACCCACTCCTGTATTCTTGCCTGGAGAATCCCATGGACTGAGGAGATTGGTGGGCTACAGTCCGTAGGGTTGCAGTGTCAAACACGACTAAAGTGACTCAGCACACATCTTCTATGTCTTTATTTACTTACTGTAGTAAACTTGGAAAAATCATGTATTTCATAGGTGATAAAATTCATGTTGAAGAACAGTCAACCAGTCTACATAAAACACTGAGACATAAACCTTTATTTTTTGAGCCATTGACCTTCCAGAATTATTGCTACACTATACCCTAATCCAACATATTATTTATACATACATTTATTTATTTAGAGTGACATATGTATGTTTTCTATTTTTAAAATGTCTACTAGAAGACTCTATTTTGGTTAAAAGGGAACCAAGGACATGTCACCAGGCTTCACTAGAAGCCATATTTGGGAACTCAAATCAGCTAGGGCCAAGTTTTCCATCTAATCCACTGACCTTCCAGCACTGCCATACATGAGCACCCTGAGTGATAGCCAGCCTGCCCCTTATTCTGATTTTGGCAATATGAGCCCTGGTGTAGCGATGGGCAAACTGAAAGTAAAAGGAGAGACTTGCTCAAAGTCAAAGGTTTAGTTAATGGTAGAGGTTCTATTTGAATTAATTTGCTTAATTATCACAGCTTATATAACTTCAGAGGTCATTGTTTTTCTAATACTCCAGACTGTTACTTATCTTACTGATTTATTCAACAAAGTTTCTTAATGTGCTGTTGTGTTGGTATTGAATTTTTTCCTCTATGTTTCTTTTATATCATCATGTCCTCACACCCACCCTTCTTAGCTCCAGCTTAAAGGCAGATAAGCTGGGTAGCTGGGGTCCATACAGAAGTAATGACCGGCCAAAGGAGACAACCAACCAGTTAGTGATAAAGCCACAACCATTAAATCTGTGCCTGTCATCCTAGTAGGAATTTTTTCTACTGCAGGAAGGTAATATCAGAATGTTTCTCTTTCTCTCTCTCTCTTTCCCTGTCCTGCAAGACCATCTGGGTGTGTTGGATTCTATGAGCTTGTTTGCAGAACCAAACTCAATTGCATTTTTCAGTTTAGTTCAGTCACTCAGTCATGTCCGACTCTTTGAGACCCCATGAATTGCAGCACACCATTTACCGCCAATTAATAAATAGCTTCAGGTTATTTACTAACAGCTCATATTCTAGTTTGCACAAATATTCCTTCAGACTAGAAACTGTGGGAAAACTGAGGACTTGTAAGCTGTCTACCAGGTACCTTTTAAATAGTATTTGATGAGCTTTGTCTGCGAGGATGAGAGAACACATTTAGGCTGCCCTTTCCTCAGATCCAACCTGCCCAGAACTGACTTATCTGCAATTAATATGGATTTGATAGATAGACAATAAAACAGAGTGAAAAAATATTGGTTTCGGGAATTTGAAAATATTAAGTTTGTATTTCATGTCTGCTGATGTGTGCTCTTAGGCAACTCACTGAAATTCTCTGTGCCTCTGTTTTCTTAGCTTTAAAATGAAGATAGGGTAATAAATGAATGTTCTCCTAAAGCAACTATCAGTCAGCTCTCTACTTCATTATGGAGCAAGAGTTGTGTAGTCTTTGATACTAGGAGAAGTATGAATTTCTTCAATCTCAAGGGATTGAATGGTGGGAGCCTTGGGAAAGATGTACAGCTTGACACAGAAACTGGTCAATTTCTTAGTGCCTTGTGTTTCTGTCATCATGGTCACCTTCAGGGACATGCTTGTGCTTAATAAAAACTGCTTATGCAGTGGGCTCCAGGACTCAGCATGACAATGGAGAAAGGAACGTCACTTTCCTATATCACTTTCCCATATCTTGATGAACATTGGAAATTCAGAATCACAGTGCACTTCATCAGTGAGAGTGGTAGGACATCACTGGAAGAAACTGTGACCTTGAAATTGGCTGTCCAAAGACTAGTCGTGGTGGTGACTGGGCCTATTGTCTGTGAGTGAGTTTCAGGCCCCTCCTGGCCAAAGGCAGGAGGCGAGAGTCAAAGAGGAGAAATAATTTACAATCTACATGATCATTCCTTGAGTTCTGAGTCATTCCTTAGAGTGAGGGAGCTTGGAGAATAAAATTTTCATTATAGGCATCAGGGTTAGAATATTTTAATTTGAATATTATTGTCTTTTGGTAGCCTTATTTTTATTTCAAGATGGCCAGGTTAGGCCTATGGCTATAGTAATGTCTTCTATTTATTAGGTTTGTTGTAAGGATTAGACATGATTATAGCCCATAGCATAGCATAGTTATAGCTATAGCCTAGTGGAGTTAGGTAATACTGTTCATAGCCTAATACCTAGTAAGGCAGTCAAAATTATTATTTTAAATTAATTTTTATCAGGTATCACTGCTTAAGATAATTGAGGCAATACATTGTAACCCTCCAAAGCCTAACATTTGTATAATATTATTCTTTTAAAAATTGATTTTATTTTTAGAAACTTTTTTTTCTATTTTTTTTTAACTAACATTACCAGTATCTCTCTGTGACCTTCCCTTTCTTCATCTTCTGACTCTAACATACCATTTACTACCTTGATCATTTTAACTATGTAGCTATCTTAGCTCTCTAACTAGCTGATGGAAGACTGACAACCATATCTTTTGTTCAGTGTGATGGTCAAAATATTTATAACCAATGTGGTATAGACCCACATTGGATAGACTTCACTAATCATGAAGGCTGAATGTGAACGATCTGGTCATACTGCCACATATCAGAGGAATACTGACACAGTTTATATCTCTTTGAATCCTTCATAATGACTCCCACATAAAAGAAGCTCAGCATGTGCACCTGTGGCTGATTCAAGTTGATGTATGGCAAAAACAACCACAATATTGTAAAGTAATTTATCCTCCAGTTAAAATAAATTAATTAATTGAAAAAAGAAGCTCAGCAGATATTTGTGATTAAAGTTGGAAAGTTTCTAGAAAATGATATCTGAAGAGGCTGACTGACTGCCAGGAGTCTTCCAAAGATTATAATCACCTTAAGAATTTTATCCCTGTTAGGTCTTCAGGTTTGTGCATTCAAAAACTCAGGTTAACTGCACTTAAAACTTATTTATGAATTGGAATTCCATTTAATTTATTTAAAGTGAGAAATATGCTTTGCTATTCACATTGGGCTCAGCAGTGCATTCCTTAGATAAAAGCTAATTTATGTGGAAGTCAAGTTATTCTGAGAGGATATTGTGATTTGCATTATGTTAAGGGAGACACATTCTTACATTTATGGTCAACTGGCTTTCAACAAAGTTGCCAAAGCAATTCTGTGAAGGAGTAGATAGTCATATTAGCTGGAAAAATTAGATATACATAGGCAAGAAGGAAAAAAAAATTACAGAAAGATAAAACTTTTCACTTAATTTTGGAAATTTTGTAAAGGTTAACAAAAAATCCAAACTGCTCTCAGGGTGGTGGAACAGCTGATAAAGTCTGAGAAGTTTGGCCTGTTTTGTTCTCTCAAGGAAGTCTGTATTTGTACTTTGTCCTGCCTGCTCTAGTGGCTGGTCTGAAGTGATTTTACTCCCTTGGTTGTGCCCAGTAGGTAAGGAGTTAGGCTCAGTTAAAATGAATCACAGCCCTAAGTTTAAGAGTTAAAATCACAAAACTTCTGGAAGAAATCAGGAGAAATCTTTGTGACTTGAGTTAGACAGTAATTGCTTAGATCAATAAAAGGAGTAATTGATCAGTTTGACTTTACAAAAATTTAAAAACTTTTACTCTTCAGAAGAATGAAAATGAAAAGACCACTAACAAGTTGGGAAAAAATGTTTGCAAAACATATCTGATAAAGGCATTGTACCAGAATATATTTAACATATTTCTTGTTCAACAACAAGACAACCTAATTTTTTTTTAAATGGGCAACATATATGAATAGACACTTCGTGAATAAGATATATAAATTGTCAACAAGTGCCTGAAAGGATGTTTAATATCATTAATCATTAGAGAAATACAAATTAAGATCACAGTGATATACTTCTACACACCCACTAAAATGACTGTAATCCAAAAGATTTACACTACTAAATGCTGGTGAGGTTTTAGAGAAACTGAAATCCTCTGACATTGCTGTTGAGTATGTAAAATGGGTACATTTACATATACTTATATCCAACCCAGCAGTTCCATGCCTAGGTATCTATTCAAGAGAAATTAAGACATAGGTCCTCTTAAAGACTTGGTTGTTCATGGCAGCTTATTCATGCAATCCAAATATCCCCGACAGGCAAATAGATAAATTTAGAGCTATACAAGGGGATGCTATTCATCAGTTTAAAAAGTGATTTACTGATATCTACAATAACATGGATGAATTTCAAGTACCTCATGCTAGATGAAAGAAGCTTAACACAAAAGACTATATATTTATGACTCCACTTATATGAAATTTCAAGAAAAGGTGAATCTGTAGAGATAGAAGGCAAATTTAGATAGTCTGGGACTGTGAGTGAGAATTGATTGCACATGGCAGAAGGGAACTTTTTGGGTGATGGAAATGTACTAAAACTGGCTTGTGACCATGATTACAAAGCTATATAAATTTAGTAAAATTATTCAACTTTATACTTATGATGGGTATCTATCATGATGTATAAACTATGCCTCAAAAAAAGCTGTACAAAATATTCAGAAATAGAATTGGCTGCTAGATAAAATCTTGAGACATCAAGCTCTATAGACTGGCTGTCTATCTCTGCAACAGAAACATTTACCTCCCAGAGAAACTTGCCTGGCTACATCCATCTTGAACAGTGAAAAAAAAAGGAATTGGGAAGATATTTCGGTGATTCCACTTATTCAAACGTCTTCACTCGCCAAGCCCATTTTATTTTTATTTTAACTTTTATTGAGATATAATTGGTTTGCAGTGTGTGTCCGTTTCAGGTGTACAGCAAAGTGATTCAGTTTTATCTTCTTTGTCTATATATAGAACAGATCTAGATCTGTAAGAACAGACTTACATACGTATCAGTTCAGTTCAGTTCAGTTGCTCAGTCATGTCCAACTCTTTGCGACCCCATGAACCACAGCACACCAGGCCTCCCTGTCCATCACCAACTCCCGGAGTCCACCCAAACCCGTGTCCATTGAGTCGGTGATGCCATCCAGCCATCTCATCCTCTGTCATCCCCTTCTCCTCCTGCCCTCAATCTTTCCCAGCATGAGGGTCTTTTCCAATGAGTCAGCTCTTTGCATCAGTGGCCAACGTATTGGTCAGCTTCAGCATCAGTCCTTCCAATGAACACCCAGGACTGATCTTTAGGATGGACTGGTTGGGTCTCCTTGAAGTTTAAGGGACTCTCAAGAGTCTTCTCCAACACCACAGTTCAAAAGCATCAATTCTTCTGCGCTCAGCTTTCTTTATAGTCCAACTCTCACATCCATACATGACCACTGGAAAAACCATAGCCTTGACTAGACAGACCTTGTTGACAAAGTAATGTCTCTGCTCTTTAATATGCTGTCTAGGTTGGTCATAACTTTCCTTCCAAGGAGTAAGCATCTTTTAATTTCATGGCTGCAGTCACCATCTGCAGTGATTTTGGAACCCAGAAAAATAGTCAGCCACTGTTTCCACTGTTTCCCCATCTGTTTGCCATGAAGTGATGGGACTGGATGCATATATGTATATAAATCTATTTCTTTTTCAGACTCCTTTCCATTATAGGTTATTACAAGATACTGAACATGGTTCCTGTGCTCTTCTGTAGGTTCTTACTGGTTATTGATTTTATATATGGTAATATAGATATTTTAACCTCAAACTTCTAATTTATATCCCCTCCCCTTTCCCCTTTAATTTCTGATAGTTTGCCACTTCAATTATATCCAAAGAGGGCAAGTCTCTTCTTTTTTTAATTATTTATTTTAATTGGAAAGTAATTACTTTACAATATTGTGATGGTTTTTGCCATACATCAACATGAATCAGCCAGAGGTGCACATGTGTCCCCCCATCCTGAACTCTCTCCCACTGCCCTCCCCACCCCATCCCTCTGGGTTGTCCCAGAGTACCAGCTTTCAGTGCCCTGCTGCATGCATCACACTTGGATTGGTCATTTGTTTTACATATGGTAATATACATGTTTCAATGCTATTCTCTCAAATCATCCCACCCTCACCTTCTCCCACAGAGCCCCAAAATCTGTTCTTTACATCTGTGTCTCTTTTGCTGCCTTGCATATAGGATCATCATTACCATCTTTCTAAATACCATATATATGCATTAATATACAGTCATGCTGTTTCACTTTCTGACTTACTTCACTCTGTATAATAGGCTCTAGTTTCACCCAGCGTATTAGAACAGATTCAAATGTGTTCCTTTTATATAGCTGAGTAATATTCCATTGTGTATATGTACCACAACTTCCTTATCCATTCCTCTGTCTGTGGACATCTAGATTGCTTCCATATTCTAGCTATTGTAACAGTCCTACAATGATCACTGGGGTCCCTGTGTCTCTTTCAATTCTGGTTTCCTCAGTGTGTATGCCCAGCAGTGGGATTGTTGGGTTATATGGCAGTTCTGTTCCCAGTTTTTTAAGGAATCTCCACACTGTTCTCCATTGTTGCTGTACCAGTTTGTATTGCCACAAACAGTGTAAGAGGGTTCCCTTTTCTACACATCCTTTCCAGCATTTATTGTTTGTAGACTTTTTGATGTCAGTCATTCAGACTGGTGTGAGATGATACCTCATTGTGGTTTTGATAATGAGTGATGTTGAGCATATTTTCACATGTTTATTAGCCATTTGTATGCATTCTTTGGAGAAATGTCTGTTTATTTCTTTTGACCACTTTTTGATTGGGTTGTTCATTTTTCTGGTATTGAGCTGCATGAGCTGCTTGTGTATCTTGGAGATTAATTCTTTGTTGGTTGTTTTGTTTGCTATCATTTTCTCCCATTCTGAAGGATGCTGTTTCACCTTGCTAATTGTTTCCTCTATTGTGCAAAAACTTTTAAGTTTAATTAGGTCCCTTTTGTTTATTTTTGTTTTTATTTCCATTACTCTGGGAAGTGGGTCATAGAGGATCTTGCTGTTATTTGTCACAGAGTGTTCTGCCTATGTTTTCCTCTAAGAGTTTCATATTTTCTGGTCTTACATTTAGAACTTTAAACCATTTTGAGTTTATTTTTGTGTATGGTGTTAGGAAGTGTTCCAGTTTCATTCTTTTACATGTAGTTGATCAGTTTTCCCAGCACCACTTGTTAAAGAGACTGTCTTTTCTTCATTGTATATTTTTGCTTCCTCTGTCAAAGATAAGGTGTCCATAAGTAAGTAAGTAAGTATTAGTCACTCAGTCATGTCTGACTCTTTGTGACCCCATGGACTATAGCCCACTAGACTCCTCTGTCCATGGGATTCTCCAGGCAAGAATATTGGAGTGGGTTGCCATGCGCTTCTCAGGGGATCTTCCCAGCCCAGGGTTTGAACCCTGGTTGCCTGCATTTCAGGCAGATTCTTAACCATCTGAGCCACCAGGGAAGCCCTACGGAGTCCATAGGTGCATGGATTTATCTCTGGGCTTTCTATTTTGTTCCACTGATTTACATTTCTGTCTTTGTGTCAGTATCATTCTGTGTTGATGACTGTAACTTTGTAGTAGAGTCTGAAGTCAGGAAGGTTGATTCTTTCAGTTCCATTCTTATTTCTCAATTGCTTTGGCTATTAGAAATTTTTTGTGTTTCCATACAAATTGTGAAATTATTTGTTCTAGTTTTGTGAAAACTACTGTTGGTAGCTTGAATCAGATTGCATTGAATCTATAGATTCCTTTGGATAGTATATTCATTTTCACTATATTGATTCTTCCAATCCATTAACATGGTGTATTTCTCTATCTATTTGTGTCATCTTTGACACAACACTGTCATCAGTGTTTTATAGTTTTCTACGTGTAGCTCTTTTGTTTCTTTAGGTAAATTCATTCCTGAGTATTTCATTCCTTTTTGTTACAATGGTGAATGGGATTGTTTCCTTAATTTCTGTTTTTTCATTGTTAGTATATAGGAGTGCAAGGGATTTCTGTGTATTAGTTTTATATCCTGCAACTTTATTATGTTCATTGATTAACTCTGGTAATTTTCTGGTGGTATCTTTAGGATTTTCTATGTAGAGGATCACATCATCTGCAAACAGTGAGAGTTTTATTTCTTTTCCAGTCTGGATTCCTTTTACTTCTTTTTCTTCTCTGATTGCTGTTGCTATGAATTCCAAAACTAGCTGGATAGTAGTGGTGAGAGTCGGCACCCTTGTCTTATTCCTGATTTTTAGAGGAAATGCTTTCATTTTTTTTGCCATTGAGGATAAAGTTTGCTTTGGGTTTGTTGTATATGGCTTTTATTATGTTGAAGTATGTTCATTCTATGCCTGTTTTCTGGAGAGTTTTTATAATAAATGGGTGTTGAATTTTTTAAAAGGCTTTCTCTGTGTCTTTTGAGATAATCATATGGTTTTTATCTTGCAATTTGTTAATATGGTGTATCACATTGATTGATTTGCAAATATTGAAAGATCCTTGCATCCTTGGAATAAAACCCACTTGTTCATGATGTATGATCTTTTTAATATGTTGTTGGATTCTGTTGCCAGAATTTTGTTGAGGATCTTTGTGTCTATGTTGATCAGTGACATTAGGCCAAGTCATTTCTAAGGTCCCTTTTCTCCAAGTTACTGGAAAATATTTAACTGCGGTCCCACATACAACTGCACTCACTCTCTCTCTCTCTCTCACACACATACACACACACAATTACCACTTCATAAATAACCTACAAAGCTCCTTTCTTCCTGGAGAAATATTACCTGGCTTCCCCAAAAACTTACAAATAAATCTTTAACATATTTGAGTTTTGTAGACATGGAAAATAGTTTTTAAATGGGGAGAATATATGCTACAGTAGTCTTTTAGGGTATTCATAAATTTCTCCAAGTAGAAGTGGAGCACTGAGATATATATTATTCATTATTTAAAACCAGAAAGGGTGGGGAAAAGATGGAAAACATGAGTATATGTGCAAAGTAAGGCATTTGCTTCTCCAAAATACAAATAAAATATTTTGGAGGAAAGGATTTAAAGTAAGAATTTTAAAGTGTTGGTTGGTTGCCTATAAATTTATTTTTAAAATCAATCAGATGATACAAGGCAATACTCTAATGAATGAAACACTTCTTTCCAATTAATAGATTCAGCTTGTGGTTGCAATAGCCTTTTCAGAACTGACTTAACCAAAAAGTGACAATGGAAATAGTGAGTGGGTTCTTTTCTGAGGCTCTGTGTATCATTCTACTATTACTACTGTGGAAATCATGAGTTGGTACAACCAGGTCTGGTTTGAGTAGGATGGCATTAAGAAACAGATTAGATTCAGACACACCATAAATATTGCACAGTGACTTACATAGCAGGCCAAGTCAAAGCCTGGTGAACCAATATTTCATCCTAAGTACAGTGCATATGGAGGATGTCCAAAGAAGTTTCTGATTGCTGCTACCCCAGAAAGACTTTTTTCCATTAATGATGGGGCTCATGGTAACATTATTCTGTGCAGCTTCTCTTCTGCTCATGTGTGTGGGCCCATAAGCAAATGACACTTTTAGAATATTTTTACTTATATAGTTCAGGACTTCTTCAGTGTGAGATTCTTATCAGGTAATTTTTTTTTAAGTGGACTCTCATAAGACTATTTATATTATTCCCAAAATGTTTTTGTTGCTGTTGAAGTGTATATTACCTCAGGTAAATCATTCATGTCAGTGGTCTCCAAAGAGAGTTAGGAGCATACATATAATGAAATGAGCAGGGTAATCCATTAGGGAATGAGGACAAAGTACTAGAACTTCCATTTCAATTGTTATCTAATGTTGAAAAATATTAACTAATAGCTTAAGCTTCATCGGGATTTAGTATATGGATTAGAAATGGTACATTCATCTGATTGTGTGAGTTGATCACAAATGGTCTATGGGTTACTCTGAAGGAAGACCGAAGTCCCACCTTTTGGAGGGACTGATTCAGTATCATTCCTGCATGTTTATGAACTTAAAGCACACTATACTTCACGAAGTAAAAGATGGTCTTAAATCTGTGGGTTGAAACATAGCAGAAAAGTACAAATATAAGAAACTCAAACATGGCAGCAACAGTTCTGGGAGTAGCTCTTTGGCAACCTACCACAAAGTCAGAACAATGGCTACCTAATCATATCTGTCAAGGAGATGGCCAGTTACTGCCTTATACTGGATCATATGAGACCTTAGCAGTACTGAACTGGAGTTTCTGTGTGTCATCATTTGAATTAAACCAGTGAATGGCCTCCCAGTTTCTACCAGTCTCCACACTTTCCTCCACTGTCTTCTGCCTGGCCTTCTTCACTCTATGTTTGGTTCCAGGCCTCCGTAGGCATTTGAGTTTCTCATCTGATTTGTCTGATTATTATTTTTATACTTTATTGTTTAACATTTTGTAATTAAATCTGTCCAAATAAATGTCATATCCCTCATAAAAAGATGACCAATTAATTTTTAAAATTATAAAGAAAATTTATTGAAATTAAATTTTACATCCACCTTTGTTAATAAAGAAGTAATGTGTTTTGAAGCTTAGTTAATGGTAGTAGAACAAAGAGTGTCTGTTGAAGTCATTTTTTTTTTAATTGCATAGGCAATCAAGCCATTTGGAGACCACCCAGTAAGAAACATCACTTAGAATTTGTTTCCATGATTCTTGATATTTCTGGCTGAGAAACATGTATTGGGAGATATATATCAGGAGACATGTATGTGAATTCAGAGTGGCAGCTCAGAAACTGGCAAATACCAAATATCAGAAATGGGTGAATTCTGTGGTTTTATTGTACATTTGATATTCTGAATATGTGAGCTTTGATAACTCCATTGGTTGCTAAGTGTCTGGTCATCTTTGTCAAAATCTGGACCATTGTCCTTGTGTTCCACTCGCCCAGTGTTCCATTCAGTCAGACATTGACATTTGAAAATGAAAAGTAGCACAATTCTGAGAGCGGGATAAAAATTTCAAGTTAGATGTCGGGAGGTAAAAGGCTAATCATGAAAGCCTAAAGTATATGTGAATTCATAACAACTGACCCTCACATCTGGAGAAAAAGAAGACATATATTTGGGTTAACTCAGCTATTCTGCTAGTAGTCATCTGCCTAGAGGTTCCAACTTTTTACATTACATTGAATTAATTAGTTGAATATTTATTGAATGCCTACTAAGTGATGAGTGCTAGAAATAATTGATGTCATTTATTCAGCATTTTCTCTGCCTGCTGCTGCTGCTAAGTCGCTTCAGTCTTGTCTGACTCTGTGTGACCCCATGGACAGCAGCTCACCAGGCTCCTCTGTCCATGGGATTCTCCAGGAAAGAATACTGGAGTGGATTGCCATTTCCTTCTTCATTTCTCTACCTGGCTGTGGGCTAAACCTCTTGAATGTATTACTATGATGAATGCTATAACATTTAAATTAGGTGTTATAATTCCAATTATAGAAATAAGGAAATTGAGAGACAGAGAGGCAAATTACTTGGCCCACTTCTAAACAGGAATTTCTGGAACAGCCTCAAATCTGTGATGCTAGTTAGTCCTCTTGATGGATGGAAAACTATAGAGAGGGTGGAACAGTAGGGAGGAAGGAAAGAGGAACCTTGGGATGTGGGAGGGCAGCAGCCTCTCTCAGATCAGAGCTACTTTCTTGTGGAAATTGCCTGGTCTGGTCCCTTGCCTTCAGATTCATCTAGCTGTGCTGTAATATTTGAAACTCCACAAGCTCTAGACCCAGTCTGACACCTATGAAGGAGAAATCGACTTCTAGAGCTATAGCTCTAGGTTTGTGTTGCAGGATTAGGTCAGTTTTGCAGCTCTGTCCATTCTGGTCTTGATTTTGTGGCATCCCAGTATCTGGCCCTTCTGCCCAGCCCCCTATGGCTGCTCCTCCTCAGGACCTCTCAGAAACTGAAGTCTGTGACATCTGTTGCCAGGTGTTTTTCAAGCCCCCCATAGTCTTGTTGAGTGTTTGCTTATGAGTGATATCAGCATCCTCTAAATCCTGTCACTTGCCCTGTTCTTATTTGAATAAACTCTCTAGGTATCAGCTCTAATTAGAAGGCATTTGTATTGTTACCTCTAACTTCCTGAGAAGTTTGTTTACTCTTTGAATTGCAGATCAACTTGCTCTGCCCCCCTGCTTAGAAGGTTTCCTTTTAGGCTGATCCAGCTGCTCTGCTTGAAGTCTTCCTTCTTCTGTTCATTAATCTGGCATCCTTCCCATGCCTGAGCCTCAATTAAAACAAGGCAGACATATTTTAAAATTGTGACATTTGTCTTGACTCCTCCTCAGGTCCGTCTGCCTTTGTGTTGTTTCTACTTTTTGACATTCAGGTTTTAAAATTGGCATCATTAACATCATCATCACCAGCATCATTTTCTTCATCATTATCTGTACTTTGGTTTCATATATTTATTTTGTTTTAATAAAAGACACTGAATAAAGGTGAAGTTCTCATGTTTTCCTAGCTGACCTCTCTGCTCTGTTTCTCCCTAAGTTCAGTTCAGTTCAGTCGCTCAGTCATGTCCGTCTCTTTGTGAACCCATGGACTGCAGCATGCCAGGCTTCCCTGTCCATCACCAACTTCAGAGCTTGCTCAAACTCACGTCCATCGAGTCAGTGATACCATCCAACCATTTCATCCTCTGTCGTCCCCTTCTCCTCCCACCTTCAATCTTTCCCAGCATCAGGGTCTTTTCCAATGAGTCAGTTCTTCGCATCAGGTGGCCAAAGTATTGGAGTTTCAGCATCAGTCCTTCCAATGAATATTCAGGACTGATTTCCTTTAGGATGGACTGGTTAGATCTCCTTGCATTCAAGGGACTCTGAAGAGTCTTCTCCAACACCACAGTTCAAAATCATCAATTCTCTTGCGCTCAGCCTTCTTGATGGTCCAACTCTCACATCCATACATGACTACAGGAAAAACCATAGCTTTGACTAGACAGGCCTTTGTCAGCAAAGTTAATGTCTCTGCTTTTTAATACACTGTCTAACTTTGTCATAGCTTTTCTTCCAAGGAGCAAACATCTTTTAATTTCATGACTGCAGTCACCCTCTGCAGTGATTTTGGAGCCCCCAAAATAAAGGCATCTAATATCATGAGTTCCAGTTGATATTATCATACTTCTCTACATATAGAAATATGTTAATCACTCAGTTGTGTCTGACTCTTTGCAACCCCATGGACTGTAGCCCACCAGATTCTTCTGTCTATGGAACTATCCAGGCAAGAATACTGGAGTGGGTTGCCATTCCCTTCTCCAGGGGATCTTCCTGACCCAGGGATTGAACCCAGGTCTCCTGCATTGCAGGCGGATTCTTTACACTCTAAGCCACTAAGGAAGCCATATATTTCTACATATATCTGGACATAAATAATTAAATACCAGTGTTTACTGAGCACTTAGTGTACACTTAGCACTGTTCTAAGTTGTTTATATATATTCCTTTCTTACATATAACTGTTAAATATATATATGTACTTTTTGAAATTCTTTTCAATGATAGGTTATTGTCAGATACTGAGTATAATTCCCTGTGCTATACAGTGTACCCCTGTTTATCGATTTTATATTTAGTAGTATGTATATGTTAATCCCAAGCCCCGAAACTAATCTGTCTCTCTATACTATCTCCTTTGGGCTTCCCTGGTGGCTCAGATGGTAAAGAATCTGCCTGCAATGCAGGAGACCTGGATTTGATCTCTGGGCTGGGAAGATACCCTAGAGAACAGAATGGCTACCCACTCCAGTGTTCTGGCCTGGAGAATTCCATGGACAAAGGAGCCTGGTAGGCTACAGTCCATCTGTTTGCAAAGAGTTGGACACGACTGAGCGACTTCACTATCTCCTTTGGCAACCATAAGCTTGTTTTCTATATCCGTGAGTCCATTTCTATTGTGTAAATAAGTTTGTATTATTTTTTTAGATTCCACATATAGGTGGTACCATATCATGTTTATCTTTCTCTGTCTGACTTACTGTAGTAGTATGATCATCTCTATGTTGCTGCAAATGACATTATTTCATTCTTTTTATGGCTGAGTAGTATTCTGGGGTGTGTGTGTGTGTATACATACCATGTCTTCTTTACATTTAAGTTGCTTTTGTTCCTTGGCTGTTGTAAATAGTGCTGTTATGAACATTGGGGTGCATGTATCTTTTTTAATTAGAATCTTCTCTGGGTATATGCCAAGGAGTAGGATTGCAAGATCATAAGATGTTTATTTTTAGTTTTTTGAGAAACCTTAATACTGTCCCCTGTAGTGGCTGCACCAACTTATATTCCCACCAATAGTGTAGGATGGTTCCTTTTTCTCCATACTCTTTCCAGTATTTACTATTTGTAGATTTTTAAATAATGGCCACTCTTACTGGTGTTAGGTGATACCTCATTGTAGTTTTGATTTGCATTTTTCTAATAATTAGCTCTATTGAACATCTTTTCATGTGCCTGTTGACCACGTGTATGTCTTCTTTGGAGAAATGTCTGTTCAAGTCTTCTGCCCATTTTTTGATTGGGTTGTTTTTGGTATTAAGCTGCATTTGATATTGAGCTGTTTGTTGTATGCTAATGTTTCTAACCACTGTAATGGTATAAAACCTTAACAGTATTTCTTATAGTAATTTTTTTAAAGACTCAAAAATGCACCGAAAAAATTTCCCTTGACTTATTTTTCTCTAAGCATTGCATTTTTGAGATATATTTAATCCAATTGTTGATATTTACTGCCATATGATATCCTGTCAGCAATGTCCATCATAATATACTATATTCTCCTCAGGGGAATCTAGAGTGTTTCTGGTTTTTTGCTACTACAAACTTGGCTGCAATGAACATTGTTGTGCATGTCTTCTTGTTAACAGCCACTTTGCCCTCCAACTTTATTTTTAGTTTTTTGAAATGTGTCTATGTCACCAGTGCCTCTGTCAATTGATAGGATGAAACTGTTAATTGAAATGATTCCTACCAATATCTGACTGATGGATAAATCTGATCCTTTGTTGGACTTTTCAGTTGGTTAAGCTGAAAGATCTAATGGTTGATGTAATGCTGTGAAGACTTTCAGAAATTAGGAAGGGTGGATTTGAAGGTTGTATATGTGGGGAGATAATCCCGGTGCCTTTGGGACTCACCTTTCTATTCTTATCATGGAAATCTGGGTCTCTATGGGAGTCTTTGTTTCAGCACCAGTTTTTCACAGTGATTCAGACACGGCCTGAATCAGTGCTCCTTTTCTTATGTTACAAATTGTAAATGTAAGGGCAGAATATTTATTGGATTAAAAATTACTCTGAAGTAATGTTGCCATGAGACTTTAAGATATAGGGAAACATGTTTCTAAATGTGGTGGCTCAGATGGTAAAGAATCTGCAGGAGACCTGGCTTTGATCCCTGGGTCTGGAAGATCCCCTGGAGGAGGGCATGGTAATCCACTCCAGTATTCTTGCTGGGAGAATTCCATAGACAGAGGAGCCTGGCAGGCTACCGTGGAGTCACAAAGAATTGGACACTATTGAGTGACTTTTACACTTCACATGGGGTGAATATATTTGCATACTACATGAGATTTCCTCTGCAGTCCAAGTTGCCTTGCTCTACAGTAGTTTGTGTGCCTTTTGAATCAAGCTGGTCCAAGTGGAAACATCAGAAAACTATCTACCAGATAGATAGTGCTTCCCCTGTGACTCAGCTGGTAAAAATTCACCTGCAGTGCGCGAGACCTGGTTCGGTCCCTGGGTTGGGAAGATCCCCTGGAGAAGGGAAAGGCTACCCACTCCAGTATTCTACAAGAAGCCCAAGAATAGTACATATTGTGAAAACTGCAGTCTTTTATTCATGGAGAAGCTTCACCAGAATCTAGATTTTTTCTGGATGAACTCATTGTGAATGAACTCAGTTGTTTGTTTGCTATTTTATGATTTTATATGTGTGTGGCTCTCCATATACATCTGGGTGCATGGCACAGGTGTTGTCCGGAAAGGGAACAACCCCTGGACCTGAACGTTAATAATAAGAAAAATAGAATTTCCCATTAATTATGCTCCATCAAGGAAGAACACCGGGCTTAGAATTAGAACATCTGGTTCTAATTCTAACACTTACTGATTTGGTGAAATTGGGCAAGTTATTGTAAATGGGAATCATTACTGATCTCCTGTTGTAAGGTGATTATAATATCTTCTAAATTAGTACAATTTATCCAAATGAATTTTAAAAATCTAACAAGTTAATAAACGCTGAGTGGTATACCCAAGGCACTAGTGATTTACATTGAAATATTCTTTACAAATTTACTATAAAAGAGATTTACTAATATGTCTTTCATAGAGTTGCTATGAGAAGAAAAAATGGCTTGATGTGTGTAGGGCTTTATGTATAAGAAAAACCTTGGACACATGATAAACCTTCTATTACTGTGATTCTTTGTTTCAGGAATCACTCTACCAGTGGCTCCAAGTAAGAATAATGGGTACTAGTTACCTTAAAGTTTAAGTGCAATATATCTCAATCTAGGAATCTAACTACTTCTCCTCAGGGAAGGCAAAAATCAATAGTTTAATGAAATGAACCCACTTTCCCCTCTCTTACCCCACAAATATGAAGTAGATCTGCAGAAAGGATGAGATACCATCTTTTAGGAAGTACGAATTGTTTAAAGTCGTAATTATTCCATCCTCCATAAGAAAGGATTAAGTATTTGTTCTCTGACCTTTCCACACGATTGAGAGTGCCCAAGTTGTTTTTTTCTCCCACTCTGTATATAAGTCACAGATGAGGAAAGATTTGTTAGAAAACGCTGAGCAACGGAACTGATCGGTCATCTGTTCTTTAGGCTTGAGCATGGAGAATAGGCCCAGAGATGGGACAGAGTTGAAAGAAAAATTGCCAGGGTGGAGCCCATATGTCTGTGTTTGGTATGATAAGGATATGTGAGTGGAATCTGACTGAAGTGAGGTGACTGAGTACTAAGATTTTTTTCAATCACAACTCTCTCCCAGGGGCCACATTTTTGTTAAAGGAGGTAAGAGGGTGTGGTGCCGGTCACCTGAGATGGGCCTGAGGTGAGGAGGAAAAAGCTGAGCCACTGACAGAAACCCTATGTCAGGGAGTTAGGCAGGGAGATCCCCCTGGAGGTCCTACCTGAGGACCCGTGAATGCCTCTCATGAGCAAGTCAGCGTGAAGCTGAAAGGGGAAATGAGGCCAGACAGTGGTCTGTCAACAAGGAAGAGAAGCCGATTTACCATGTGTGGTTGCTTGCAGAATGCCATCGGTTTTCTCCTTCATTCTTGCTTCAATCCCAGAAGAGGACTGACAGCAATGATGATGAGAAGTAGCTTGAGAGAAGACCCAGGCCCCATCCGTGCCTTCCCCGCCTCCTACTCCCAGCCTACAGGACATTGTCCAGCCTATCATGGATAGTTGTTGCTGTTATTCAATTGCTCAGTTGTGTCTGACTCTGCACTCCCATGGACTGCAGCACACCAGGCTCCCTTGTTCTTCGCTGCCTCCTGGAGTTTGCTCAAACTCATGTTCATTGAGTTGATGATGCCGTACAACCGTCTCATCCTCTGTCACCTGCCCTCTCCTCCTGCCCTCAGTCTTTCCCAGCATCAGGGTCTTTTCCAATGAGTCGGCTCTTCATGTCAGGTAGCCAAAGTAATCATGGATGGTAGAAGAAAAGAACTGTGAATTGAATGTGAGATTAAGGTTTTCAAATGAAAAGCATCCAAACTAGTTTGAAAATTTATGAAATTGGACTTAAATATCATCAGGGAGCCCAACTCCAAGGGGAATGGAGGCTTGACAATATTTTATTCAAAAAATTAAAACCTTTTAAGGGGTATACCACAGGTTGACAACATCTCAATGATATCAGTTATTAATTATTCATTATAAATACCTCCCTTTATAGGACAGATGTCCTGAGAAGTTGTTCTTCCAGATGAATCTTAAGAGATTTTTACTCAGTCTTGGCAGAGATGAAACTTGGCCTGCTTTCTATGTGGCTAATCTTAGATTGTTCATGTGTTTGTTCATTTATTCAATCTACATTTATTGGGTATTTAGAGTGCCAGACCCTGAACTACTGAACCAGACTCTTGGGATAATTAAGCAGGCCAAATGCTCAGTTCACATGATTTCACATGGATTGCAAAAACTTCTTTTCTGAAGCTTTTGAAGCATTGGCAGACACTGCACAAAATACCTTGTGGGCTTTACAACCAAATAGCACCTGCAACTGCCTGGTAGAAATAATGATGACTATGCATCCTGGGTTTTCCAGGGACTGCCTTGGTTTATTATAATTTTTTTTCCCAATAAAGTAAATTTATTCAATATGTAGATAAATGGAATTCATTTTTCATGACTTTGTAACACTTTGCATTTAAATGATAAAACATCCTTTGTTGGACCACATGCCCCAATTTTTTATTTGAAAAATGTGACTGGTTAATGCAAGAAATTTTTCAAAAGTGAATTTAGATCTGGATTATGATGACAAAAATGTGAAAGTTATTGTTTCCTGGACCCAGCTTTCCTGGCAGTTGTGTCTCTTGGCATATGACAAGTTTTAAGGGTAGAACAAGCTGAGCTATAAAGCAACAGTTTGCTTTATGCCAGTTTTAATCCACAGTGATGCAAAGTTCACTAATTCCCTGTACTTTCAAAGGTAATGGATTGAGGCATCTGAGTCTTCACTCAGATTATACTTTCTGCAAGATAAAATAAAAGATGCAAGAGGGAGAGGATTGAGGGAGAGAGACAAAGAGAAAAAGAGACTTAGAAAAACACAGAGGAGAGAGAGAACCAGGGAGAAATAGTTTGTAACCATCTCAGCTCTCATCTCAAAATAATTTCTTACACAAGCTATTCAAGAAGCATGACGAGGATAATATTCAGCTCTTGTTTTCAGATTCCTTTTAGCTTTATTGTGAAATAATTTAATTAAAATACATTTTTATTACCATTTTACAGCTTCTGCCCGCTCTCTTTACTGCTATAATTTCCTGAAAAGGAGATGGATGACATACTGTGGGCATCCCTGGTAGCTTTTCAATCAATTCATATCTTCTGAGTTAGTTTCATTTTGCCAAAGGAATCCTTTTCTTATTTAGCATTCTTGTCACTGAAAATGAGTGATCTGATTATCTGATGTACTGCACAGTTATGGGGAAAAAATTCTTTAAAATTGTAAAACCTCCTTGACTATGAAAGGCTTAGAAAAGAGAAACCCGGTGATAAAACATTTCTTTTAATGATGTGCCTTTCTGCTTTCCCGAGTGTGGTAGGCAGAATAATGCCCCCCCCCCCAACCTTGCCCATTCTGATCTTCAGAACCTGTGAATATGGTAGCTTACATGGGACTGTAAGGTACTGTATGCACAAGGGACTTTGCATATGTAATTAATTTAAGGATCTTGAGATAGGAATTTATCCTGTATAATACAGGTGGGTCCATTGTAATCACAGGGTTCTTAAAAGTGAAAGAGGGAGGCAGAAATGAGGTCATAGAAAGAGACGTGCTGATGGAATCAGTCGGAGAGATGCTGTGTTGCCGGCTTTGAAGATGAACGGTGGGGCCATGAGCCAAGGAATGTGGGCCACCTCTCGAAACAGACTGTTCTAGCAAGGGAATAGATTGTTCCTTCACAACCTCCAGAGGGAACACAGCCCTGCTGACATTAACTTTAGCCAATGAAATCCTTGTTAGCCTTAGAAATTATACAGCTGTGAGATAATAAATTTATGTTGTTTTAAGTTATAGCAGCAGTAGAAAACCAATACATTAAATATCCTTTTTGTGCATAGGTTGAATCCTAAATTATTGGCTTTTAATTACATTAGTTCATAAAAGTCTTCCTAATTTCACTAGCCTTTCACTGCAATATTTTATATAGTTGAAGATGTAATATTGGCAGTAGATTTCTCACCACTCTATACTTCCTTTCTAATTGATGCCCTTTTTAGAAACCAATTTTCAGTGGCAGCATACTTACGCTTGGACAGTTCCATTACTACTTACTCTCAAGTCTAATTTTAATCAAATTTGTCAGTAGATGGAAGACCCAAGCCAGACAAGGCTTCATGAATTTTGCAACAGTTGATAAGACAGGAAGGAATACTCTTCTTTTTTTTTTTTTTTTTAATGTTTGGGAGATTTGCTTTAATTTGAATTCTAGGAGTGAATTTAGCCAAGATCACTTTCATGTTGCAGTCTCATGGTAATATTCTGTGGCCAGTAATGTCATCTAGAAAGGAAGTCGTTTCTTTGGAACAAACATTAGTGCCTGAGAGGAGAATCTTGGTGTAATTCAGTTGGTCACTTCACTAATTGGAAGCTACAGATCAATGTGAACCTGTGATTCACTTATGTAGAGGTTAGTTTTTCAAGCACTTTATTTTACCTGCCATGCACTTTTTCAAACAATCCCTGTTGCTCTGTGTCACATTGAATTTTAAGCAATTCTCACTGAATTTTCTCAAACACTCACACCAGATGAATGGAAAGGTATGAAAAGAAGAATTTGTGGCAGCTTTTTTTCCTTCTTCGCTTTAATAGGAGCTTTGTGACGGCTGTGCCGGCTTTGGATTAAGGCCCCTGATGCAAGTTCACCTGTGACAGAGACAGCAACACTCCAGGGAAGTCCTTAAACACCTAACCAATGTCAGACAGCGGTTTCTCGGGTTCTTGACAGTGGGTCGCCAAATTCCACTGTGACTGCTAACTGTATAATTTGTCACAGTAGATTGAATTTTTAAAACATTTTATTAAAAAATTTAATTATTTATTTGACTGTGCTGGGCCTTTAGTTGCTGCATGTGAATTTTTTCCCATTTATTTTTATTAGTTGGAGGCTAATTACTTCACAACATTGCAGTGGGTTTTGTCATACATTGACATGAATCAGCCATGGAGTTACACGTATTCCCCATCCCTATCCCCCCTCCCACCTCCCTCTCTACCCGATCCCTCTGGGTCTTCCCAGTGCACCAGGCCCGAGCACTTGTCTCATGCATCCAGCCTGAGCTGGTGATCTGTTTCACCCTAGATAATATACATGTTTCGATGCTGTTCTCTCGAAAAATCCCACCCTCACCTTCTCCCACAGAGTCCAAAAGTCTGTTCTGTATTTCTGTGTCTCTTTTTCTGTTTTGCATATAGGGTTATCATTACCATCTTTCTAAATTCCATATATATGCATTAGTATACTGTATTGGTCTTTATCTTTCTGGCTTACTTCACTCTGTATAATGGGCTCCAGTTTCATCCATCTCATTAGAACTGATTCAAATGAATTCTTTTTAATGGCTGAGTAATATTCCATGGTATATATGTACCACAGCTTCCTTATCCATTCGTCTGCTGATGGGCAT
Organism: Cervus canadensis; assembly: GCF_019320065.1. Lineage (NCBI taxonomy): Eukaryota > Metazoa > Chordata > Mammalia > Artiodactyla > Cervidae > Cervus > Cervus canadensis. Next base: position 16,069,979 of record NC_057399.1, read on the forward strand.
CTAGGTTGCTTCCATGACCTGGCTATTATAAACAGTGCTGTGATGAACATTGGGGTGCATGTGTCTCTTTCAGATCTGGTTTTCTCGGTGTGTATGCCCAGCAGTGGGATTGCTGGGTCCTATGGCAGTTCTATTCCCAGTTTTTTAAGGAATCTCCACACTGTTCTCCATAGTGGCTGTACTAGTGTGCATTCCCACCAACAGTGTAAGAGGGTTCCCTTTTCTCCACACCCTCTCCAGCATTTATTGCTTGTAGACTTTTGGATAGCAGCCATCCTGACTGGCGTGTAATGATACCTCATTGTGGTTTTGATTTGCATTTCTCTGATAATGAGTGATGTTGAGCATCTTTTCATGTGTTTGTTAGCCATCTGTATGTCTCCCTTGGAGAAATGTCTGTTTAGTTCTTTGGCCCATTTTTTGAATGGGTCATTTATTTTTCTGGAATTGAGCTGCAGGAGTTCCTTGTATATTTTTGAGACTAAGCCTTTGTCTGTTGCTTCATTTGCTATTATTTTCTTCCAATCTGAGGGCTGTCTTCTCACCTTGCTTATAGTTTCCTTTGTTGTGCAAAAGCTTTTAAGTTTCATTAGGTCCCATTTGTTTATTTTTCCTTTTATTTCCAATATTCTGGGAGGTGGGTCATAGAGGAGGACCAGATGGCTTCACAGCTGAATTCTACCAAAAATTTAGAGAAGAGCTAACGCCTATCTTATGCATGTGAATTCTTAGTTGGGGCATGTGGGATCTAGTTCCTGGACCAGGGATTGAATCTAGGCTTCCTGAATTGGGAGTGTGGAGTCTTAGCCACTGGACCACCAGGGAAGTCCTGGTGGATTGATTTTTAACAACAATATTCACATGGCTTAATTTTTCAAAGTGTTGAATGAAGAGAAAAGCCTTTATGAGACACAAAGTAATTTTTCCAAAGGACCGTGATACTAGTTCATGGAAATACTTTCCAATTTGAAATCAGTAACCACCACATAGAAAGTAAAAGTATACAATCATTAAAAACTGGAGCTGGAAGTATCCTGACCTTCTGCTTCCTGCTTCCTTTTAGTTTCTAACCCTTCTCATCCCACAGGCTGTTTTTCCCTCTCTCTCCAGAAAGAAAATATTCACTGCAGAGAAGTTAAAAGCCTTTGGAAGACAATTCTGTCTTCTCTTCAATAACAACAAAGCATCTGCCAACTAGCAAACTAACATAAATCTGCATCAGCCATGTCCTTCTTCCTTCTCTTCATGTTGATCTCCCTACTGTCTAACATTTTGAATTTTACCCATTCTGGTGTGCTTCAGAACTTTACACTTGTTTCTTTATCTTACATGGTAAAACGTACCCTCTAACTTGAATACTTTTCATTAATTCTCAAACATGATTATATCTTTTATTTTTTAAGAAGAGTTAAAAAAAAATCCTCATTACCCTCCAGATTTTGCTTTCTCTTTTCCTCCCCTCTATAGCCAAATTTCTTCCAGTTGCTTCGGAATGCACCTCAGTTTGGCATTTGATCCCCTGACTCCACCAAAATTGTTCTCATTCATGTCCTCAATACTGGCCATTTCACTAAACTGAATGGACACTTTCACTTCTCTTCTTCCCTTTCAGCAGCTTTCAACATGCCCTCCTTCTTAAAACTCAAAACTTTGAGTTCTGTGATACAACACTTCCTCGGCATTTCTCCTGCCTGTCTGTTCATTCTTTCCTTATTTCTGTTACAGGCTCACCCTCTGATACCTGCCCATTGGCTAGTGGAATTACTCACAGTTCATTTTTGATTCTTTCCTCTCTACCTGCCATTCTCCTTCTGGGCAATGTAACTTTCACCCCAAACTTCAATTATAATTTCTAAGCTGATGAATCCCAAATATCTTGTTGTAGTCTAGACTATTCTTTTGTTTCACATCTGAATATCCACCTGCCAACTCGGCACTTTGTCTTAAGTAGCTCAAGTTACCCAGTCAAATATGTCCAAGGATATAACACAGTTAACCTCTATCCTGTCCTTTCACCTTGGTCTCTTTCAAGCAGATGCCATCAGTAATGCTATCAGCAAATACACCAACATTCACCCATGGATGCAAGCAAGCCAGGAGGTATTGGATCATCCTTGACAAATCCTTCTAATTCACTAAGCCAGTCGTGTTCAGCACTAAGTCCTGTTATTTTACTTTCCGAAGGCTCACTCAAATATACCCAGTACTCATCATTTTTGTCAATTACAACCTAGTCTAAGCTACCCAGTAGCTGCTTCTCTTCTACTTCATTTTCTACAGTTAGCTAGAGAGATCTTTTCATAGTACAAATCTGAAGAAGATACTTTCCAGGTTAAAACCCTTTAACAGCTTCCCACTGCTCTATGAATAAAAACACAAGCCCATGATCTTTGAGAGGCTTCCCTGGTGGCTCAGATGGCAAAGAATCTGCCTGTAATGCCAGATACTTGGGTTGGATCCATGCGTTGGGAAGATCCCCTGGAGAAGGGAATGGCTCCCCACTCCAGTATTCTTGCCTGGAGAATCTCATGGGCAGAGGAGCCCGCTGGGCTACAGTCCACGGGGGCGTTTTATCTGACCCCTCACTACCTCTGCAGTGTCTGTGAGTAGCATGTCCCCATTCTCTTTAGTCGGCTCCAGGCACATTGTCTTTCTTTCTGAAATATGTGTCACATTCCTGCAACCACAGTGCTTTTGTATTTGCTTGGAATGCCTCTCTCATCTTGTTCCCTGTTGAACACCTACATATGATGCATCATCTCCTCATGGACTGTTTTAATTGGCTCCTCTCACTTGACCAAGTGCCTGCATGAAATCATGTATTTCTCCTTCATAGCACTTAGAACAGTTACAGTTTAATACGCATTTGTCTAATTGATTAATATAATATTTGCTTCTTGAAATATACTTGGAGTAAAATGATAGATTATTGTTTATGATTAGTTGAAGTCAGTTATCAAAGGTGACTGGGGAAAATGTTTGTTGAAGGCATACATGGAGAGCACTTACAAATTATTTTAATCTGTTTTAGAGAAGCTTGACTGAATCTCAGAGAAGCGAGTCACTCAAACTGAAATTCAGACTCCATAATACTAATATTAGGGCAGATTAGTGGTATAATGTTATGTTTCTAAATATGCTTTATGCTCTGTTTATACATTAATACAAATCTCACTGGGGTTAGTGTCAATTATTTCAATAGTGATGACATTGGGAGAGTTATAGGTAAAGTCTGCATTCAACACCTGCTCCATGTACTTAACTTTTATAGACAATCACCCAATCCTAAGTTTCTAATCTAAATTGCTGTACCAGATGAAACTTCTTCTGTGAAAGCAAACTTTCTGACCTGGATTAGCTAGAAATATATGCATGAGAGAGAAAAGGGCTCCACAGGAAGTAGTTACAAGAAATCCTAGCTACTTGTGTGTTGGCCTGGCTTAAACTCTAAATTTCGTGATGGCAAATTCTTTCCGTTGCCTGTGCGCTTGCTAAATTGTTTCATTCATATCCGACTCTGTGGGACCCTATGGATTGCAGCGTGCCAGGCTCCTCTGTCAATGGGATTCTCCAGGCAAGAATACTGGAGTGAATTGCCATGCCTCCCTCCAGGGGATCTTCCTGACCCAGGGGTCGGACCTTTGTTTCTCACACCTCCTGCATTGGCAGGCAGGTTCTTTACCACTAGTGCCACCTGGTGAAAGCTAGCCAGTCATTTGACTATTTGTTCTCAGATCAATTATGGCATATTTTTATTCTTAGATAAATTTACTGCATATTCCCATTATGATTGTGTGTTGCAATCTAGCTATTAGGTAGGGTCAGCCAATGGGAAGAAGAGGTGAAATACAAGCAGAAGGGGGAGTTTATGGTTATATGTCCTTTCATATTGACTTAGCCATCATCTTTGGCAGAAACTGCATCTCCTCCTTACTTCCAGCTCCTGGCAGATAACCCTTCGTTCATTCAGTGGTCCCAGTCCCCACAGGCAGCTTGCTGGTGGTATGTGCCCCCTTCTATATTGCTGGCTTTTAGGCTCCAGCAAGATCACTTATGCCTCCTGTAGCTCTATAGGGTAATACCGGCTTTCCTACTTCTGCTAGTCTGTGGATTGCTTCATGATCTTCTGTTAAGTTTCTCAGCCCTGTCAGCACATGTGTAACCATTCACCTGTATTAAAGTTCCTTTATTTGAAATATGTAAATTGATTTATATTTTCCTGGGTAGACCTTTACCGGTACAATATTTAGGGGGAGGTATCAGGATTAGTTCCAGGAAACAGATCCTCAAGAGCAACTTCGATTGCTTGCTTCTTTTAGCTTGAACACACCACAGAACTTCATTCAGATGGAAAATGGGATACTATAATTAATCTGTCTCATCAAATGGCATCACAATTACTTTAAATTATAACCTAGTTTGTTTGGGATGATGTGCCAATTGAAAACTAGGCTTTGGAGAAACAAGTAGCTGTTGCATTTGACGATAAAAATGGGATCACTGTTTCTGATTGTGCTGGACTGCTTTCAAGTGGAAAATGATAAGTCTAGAGGTTTAAACTCTTATCTCAAGAGACAACCAAGGAATCAGAGGCTTGCTGTGGAATTCTTAGAGTTCTTTGTATCAGGAGGGAAATCCTGTTGAGAATCAGAAGCATGTGTTGTTTGTAGAGTTACCTTGCAAGTTGAAAGCAGGCTTACCAATTTGTTATGTCAGTATTAAGGCATTAATTTTGAAGAATGAATCTCTTCATTCTTTAATGAAGAATTTGGACAGAGGTGTGCTATTTGAACAGATGCATTTGAATCTGAGAACCATGATCACAATATATCCCAAGTTTCCTTTACCAGCATATTCAGCTATGTCTGATGAGGGTTGTCTTCCTTTACTTAAAGAACTTAAAATTTATCCACCTGAAAAAGTTGACTTGAAAAGAGATGCTTATTTTCCTCAAGGCTTGCTCACCAGAAGTACCTCTTGTTGATAGTTCAGGTGAAGTGCAAAGCCTGATCCCAGAATAGATATTTTTTATAGCTAAAGAATTACATTTTGCTAATTTTTATTAGCAGATGCCTGGAAAGCACATGTGGAGATGAAATCCACATAAGTAAGACTAAGAAGTGCAGTATATAATATAAGGTTGGTCAATGTTTATTAATATAGATGTATTTACCTAGTATCCAGATCAAATTCATTTGAGTGCTAGCTCAAACAGCTGAAAATTATACTAAAGCAGTTTTAATTGGTTTACTGAAGCATAGACTTTACAATGGTCTATGAGAAATGATAAAATGCCAGACCTTCCTGGAATTAAATCTGAAGAATTGAAAAGCATAAGGAGATGAGAATGTTGGAGTGCATTTATTATATGCAACCTGTTCACTTTCCTTATGGCAATTTCTCATAAGAAAATCCAGAGGACTCTTATTAAAACATCAGTAATTGCACTAATGAGAGGCGCTTCAGTAATTAAATGTCTATGGTGACTTTACTCTGCAGGCTGTGGATGACAGTAAGAGACGATGCCTTTGAAGTGACTGATTTTAATAGGAAGGTGAGATCTTAAGATGTCTGCAATCAGGTTGCAGTATCACTTTACTAATAAAGACAGGATGATCATAATTACTGTAATGAACAGAAGTATTGAGTGGAATTCAGGATCTTTTATCTGCAGGGATCTATGATGACAACTAATTAATCATAGTTACCCCAGGAATTAAGTAGAAGCCCAACAAAGAATTGCTTCATCTACAAGACTAGAAAATGCTGGTGTGCTGATCAGAAAACTGTCTTGGGTAAATGCAATAGGAAGTCTCACAACTACTCTTTTTTTTTCTCAGGCATGAGCCAGTTCACAGATCAAGAGCCGAAGCAAGAGGCCAGCATCCCTTGAAGAAGGGCTTTGAAACACTGCTGCAAGTATAAACTGTAAGTCTCTGCTATCTCTTTCTGTAAAGAAATCTGAACTTATTTAATGGAATAACTGGGCAAAGAAAAATATCCAGGAATTTGAAGATTTTTAGACACGAATTCTTAGTTGAGACTACTACCTGGTACCACAAAATGAATCTTTGATCCAGTAATCAGTGTAGGAGCCTATAGATACGATGGTAAATGAAGTTTTGGCCCCACACGAATCTCACAGTGAACCCAACTTGTGGTTATTTCCCCAGTTCCTGAATGTAGAGTTAAAATAGACATATTGGAAACTGGCTGAATACCCACATTGGCTCGTTGACTCATGGAATGGGAGCTATTATGTTATGAAGGGTCAGATCAAAGCTTGTGGAAGTGCACCTCTCAACTGAGATAATAAATTAAGAACAGTGTCTGTAGGAATTAGACTGTTACCATCTTAGATTTGAAGTATACAGGATATGATTACCATCTCATTCATGTTTAACTTGTCTGCTTACTCCAAATTAAAGCTGATATAGCTTCAAAACATTTGAGAATTTAAAAATTTCATCCAGTAGTAATTCCAACTCTAGCATGTTCAGGTCTGATGTATTTGCTGGAGAAAGTCACCCGAACTCCTGGATCTTGGTACGCAACTACTGCTCTGGAAAATACTTCATTTTCCCTACATATGAACATAGATTATCAAGAACAATTGTTTTACTTGGAAGGGGCAGTAGTATACCTTCCCTAACTCACTTAAGGCCTATGCCAACACAATGTTTTCTCTGTCATAGTACAGAGACACTGATGATCTGTGCATCACACAAAATATCATGCTTATTGATTCTGGTAAGCAGCAAAGCTTAAGCTTATTGATTATTGAATATGCTTATTGATTCTGGCTAGCAGCAAGTAGCAAGAATTGTGTACTAGAGAGTAGAAGAAAACCCCAGTGACCTGACATCTCACTGAAAAACTTTTAATGGAAATGACAAGTCTCTGTGCCTTACATTTGCTGCCATGAAGAAAGAGGTATAGTAAATGCTCTGAGTCTTTATGGAATTTGGAGGAAATATAGCCATAATTCCTGTATTGTTCTTATTCATTTACTGAGCATCTCATATAACCACTGCTTTTTAGTAAAATTCAGAGAAAAAGAAGACTTTGCCTAGGATCTAGCCTTTCATACAAGTTGTCTTGTTATTTGAAATTTATGTTCTAGCACATGCCATTGTGGCCTCTAACAGATTGGTCAGAAAAATTACAGTATAGGAGCTTAGGTTTTGGAGCAAAACCATGTCTTCCTCTACTGATGCAACTAGCTTAAACATTGGATTTTAAAAAATAACTGCTTGACTGTGGGACACCAGAAGAGTATGCCTTGTGAGCCACCCATCACGAATGAGATTCTGGCTGACTTACCAAGCCATAAGGTTGGATTTGTGCTGTAATCATCCATCATGAACTAGACATATATGTGAGGTTGGGCTTACAGAGATTTGGAAGACGCAGATATGAAGAGGTTGCTGGTGTTGCAGGTTCTCATAACATCTACATTTGGTTTCATAGGGCATTTCCATTACTAATTGATGGAAGACAAAAGAATTCAAGTCTGGCTTACAGATATGTCTGTAAAATTTGCTGTAACAAGCCTCAAATAATTGTTCAAATCAAGCCTCAAATTATTGCTATGTTATAGAACCACTGAATTAGCCCTTAAAATTGTCAAGGAAAGTTCCATCTTCAGAGTACATCTGGCTATCTCTCTTTCTTGGAAGTATATATGTCCTGTGGTGGGGGTCTACACTATCTTGTTGTCATGTCTAATGACTTAGTTTGCTATTCAGGACCTATGAACAAACATGATTGGAAGATTAGTGACAATGAGGTTTGGGATAAGTTCTAAGACTGTATCTAACAGTGTGAGCATGTTTATGCTCCATGTAAACGCTCCTCAAAGAATATCCATGTAAATGCTCCTCAAAGCATATCCATGGAGAAGTATCTTCCAGTAACATGGTGGATAAGACTGTGCATTCTGTGGGTGTCAGATAGTCTCTTAGCCATTCTTATGCTTGCCCAACAAAATGGTGCTAGTGGCAGGAAAGAAAGCTTTGCATGGATGCAACAACATGGACTTCCCCTCATTAGGGCTGATATTCCTATCTGGCTCCCCAATTCCTAATGTATCAGCGGTAAAAGCCAGTCTCGAGTCTCTGATATGGTACATTCCAACCCCGGGGTCAGTTAGACACGTAATAGAAGTTTACTTATATTTTATTCCTTTTCCATCCTTGGTTAGGCACTTAATTAAATGAGCCCTAATTGGATTATATTGAATTGCATGCCTAAGATATTTTGCATGCACCACCATCTGTGGACTTATTATCTTACTCATCATGATGGTACTCTATATAACATTGCTCCTAACTGGAGAAGTTATTTTACATCAAGAGAAGTGCTCACGAAATTCATTAGTCCTGTCCTTACACCTAGGATTTCAGAAGTAGGTGGCCTGTTAGAATGGTGGATTACTAACTGAAGACTTGGTATCAGCAGGAGTGAGGAAGTAACATTGTGTGAAATTAAGTTGCTTCCCTCTAGGGTGCAGCATTTGTTTTGAACTTGTGACCAGTGCATGCCACTGTTTCTCCCATGGCTATAATTTGCAAGTCTTGATACCAAAGTGTAAGTAGGAGTGGACTCTCTCCTTTTACACCTAATGGCACATCTACAGAACTTTTGTTTCCTATCTCTATTCCCATTTAGAGATCTGAGTTTCCAAAGGAGGATGGATTCCACCAGGGAACACAATACTGATTCTATTGGAGTGAAACTTTTGGGGGCTCCTCATGCCATAGATCCAACAGCCAGAAAAAGATAATTGAGTTTTGCTGGGTGATTAAAGCTGATGGTTAAAGGTAAATTGAGTTGCTTCTACACAATGGGAATAAGCATTCTGAGCATGTTTAAGGTTCAGAAGGTAAGGTATATTCAATTCATTTTTGACTCAATTTTTTTGACTCACGATATGTTTTTACTGGGATGTAACTCCATCATAAATCAAGTTCCTAAAATAGCATGAAGGGGAGGGCTGCATATCACATGGAGATACTTTACTTTAATATAGGCATGGTGACTGATGGGTCTTTACATCTCCCAATTTGGGAAGAGGGTGAGAACATTTTCATTTTATGCAGGACAGTTATTCTGTAGATTCTGTAAATAACATTCTATGAAAAAGGAGAATAAAGTTGTTATGAGAGTTAAATATGAGCAGGGGATGTAATGAATTCTGATTAGCAAAAAAAAAAAAAGGTGGGCTCTGTAGGTTATATGATGCTTTCTCTCATATTCATTCTCTGTACTTTTTCTGCACTGCTCTGGGTCATGAGTCAATACATTTTCCACATTTTCTTGCCTAAGTTTGTAGATATGCTTGATCAATGAGAAGTCCTAGGGGAAAGGCAGAGAAAAGGGGAGATAGAAATAGTATATTTCTTCCTTCCTCATTCTTTCTTGTGGTATCTGGAAGTAGGTGCACCCTTTCTGTTGTTCTGGCACCTGCCAGGGAGCCCATCACTTTATCTTCTAGACTCGTGAGGGAAGCTCCACCATGGTCCTGGTTCCAGCCAGACATCCTCAGCTTCTGGCTTTCTGTGACATCATGGAATGTAACAGTTGTCCCTCAGTGTCTGCAGGAGATTGGTTTTGGGACCCTCCTCGGAAACCAAAATCCAAGGATGCTCAAGTCCCTGAGATAAAATGGTGTAATATTTGCATATAACCTACATATACCCTTTCCTACAGTTTAAGTCATCTCTAAATTACTTATAATTCCTAATATATAATGTAAATCCTATGTAAATAGTTGAATATACAATGTAAATGCTATTCAAATATTTGCCAATGAGTGACAAATTCAAGTTTTTCTTTTTGGAATTTTCTGGATTTTGTATATATATTTTATTAAAATAAGTAAAGATATTATATATATATATTTTAAATCTGCAGTTGGTTGAATCTGCAAACATGGAACCCATAGATAGAAATGTTCATTTTCTTTGGTAGCTAAGTCATAGGTTTCCTCATTGTCTCTATTTTAACTTTCCTGTCATTTATGTAAACAGTGCCCTGTGTTAAATTCCCTTTTCCTGAAAAATAATTTCTTCTGTTTGAAATACCTGAATCTGATTGTGAAAATACTGGGTAAACAAAGAAAACATATGTTATTTCAATTTCAGCTCAGGCTGTTATCTCAAGTGGTTCTGAGTAAACTTTTAAATTCTCCCTCATGGGGCCTGAAGTTGAAAGCTCTTCATGTCACGCAAGGCTCCCACCTAATATAGCTTCTGTCTGCTTCTTTCTCCTGCCTCCTGACACTCCCGCCTCACCCCACAGTTCAGCAGTTTAGAGTCACTGGCACTTCCCCCAGTGGGTGTTCTTGTTGCAACCCTCACTGCCTCTGTCCCAGGTCTGGAAAGCCACCATCTCCGAGTTCTTGCTCATTTTCTTGGCTTGCTTAGTTCAAGTGCCTCTTGCGACGTGACACCTTTCTTGAGACCAAGAATGGTTCACTCTGCTCTTTGTATCCTAACTCCATTCCACATATGCATATGCATATAGCGACTGAACTGAACTGATACCCATGCAAGACCTGAGCTCCTGGAGGGGAAGGAATTCATTATCTCTGTATCCTTGCCCAGGGAAGACTCTCAAGTATTTGATGAATGAATCATTGGAACAAAACGGTGATGAGTGGTATTTGTACTAGATATTTCTTAAGATCAACTCATTATCTTCCCCGCAGTAAGGTGAACGTTTTCAGTCATCACAAGTGATTTGACCACTCAAAATGTTAAGTCATCACCTATGGCCATAGCCTGCCTTCTATACAAACAAGTAGCCTTCATTGAGAAGACAGCGGTACATCACCTGGGCCCTCCAATGCGATGAAGAAAAATGTCACAGCCTGCCGGCAGCTTGCTTGTTTCACAGGGCCCGGTTTTCCAGCCCATAGGATGATGGTCCCAATGAACAATGTTGAGCAGACTGAAGGAGGGCAGGCTGTGAACATGGATAAACAATGGCCCTCTAACACTTTGGAATAAGGCATATTTAATATCTTTGGAACTCACATTAACAATCATTTTAGAGTACTGAGCGGGCCTTGGTTTTCTGTTTACTGGAGCATTGAAATTGCCTTTGGGAGATTGAAGCTCCTGGCCTGGCAAAATAGTTCAATCATGCTGGCCCCTTCAGTGGTAGTGACGTCACTGTAGTTGTGCTCTCCAGGAAATTTTCCTCTTTTCTCCAATCCTAATGCCTCATGAGTGGGTCTCTCGGGTACGAGGTAAAAATGATTTGTAGAGATCTGTGAAGGCTGAGGGTCCAGTTTTCTACTATGCTAGTGATGATTTATACTTCCTTAGGGTCCTACAATGCTGCGCTCTGAGGTTTGCAGTTCTGTGGTTCCGCTGGTTTCAAACCAGTCAGCATTAAGCCTTTTGCGTTAGCAGGGCAGATCTTCACCCCCACTGCCTCGAATCTCTGACAGGCAGAGGCAAGGTTGGAGCTTGGAGAGCTGTGCCCTCCCTCTTCCCTGCTCTCCTGTTTGACCACTCCAAATAAGACACAGGTAAAAGATACTACATGGGAAACCTGCTTCAGAAGCAGCCTGTCAGGCCTCTGATACTCACCAGCATTTCTGAGATCCAATTGAAATGTATGTTTTGGCGTTGCCAGGGGGAGAATGGGTGACTGTCCTCTCATAATATTTCTAGTGTCTGGAAAGATCCAGTCATGTGCCTGAGGCAAAGGGCATTAAAAAGAAGAGTTCTGCTGTCACCTGCTTCAAATTGTTCTTGCCTGCAGCATATAAGAAAGTGTCTGTGCTGAAGAGAGAGGAGATGGGGAGGAAGGACTGCCTTTCTGCTCCAGGCAGCTGAGAGAGGCAGGAACATTTAATGTTAAAAGCTGAAAACTTTGCTATTAAAATCAAGGGGTGAGGAAGTTATTTTCAATGGGCTCCAGTATCAAATACTGCTCCCTCCTCTATTAATACTTTTTCACCCTGATCAGACATTTTATTCTCAATCTCAGTAATCCATACCTCAGCATAATTGCAGGGGATTGGATTATACCAGTGTTCCTCAAGGTATCATCCAATTATACCTTGAGATACGTATTTTAAGGAATAAAAGGTACACATTTTAGGGGATAAAATGTTCAGTTGCAAATAAATTTAAGAGCCAAGACTTACTATCCTTCTTACACTAGTTTCCAATGTTATGGTGACAAATTACCACAAATTTAATAGCTTAAAACAGAAAAATTTATTCTCATACAGTTTTGGAGTTCAGAAGTTCAAGATAGGTATGACTGAGCTAAAATCAAGGTGTTAGGAGGCGTTTCTTTCTAGAAACTCTAGAGTAAAATCTATTTCCTTATCTATTTCAGCTTGTAGAGTCTGCCCACATTCCTTCACTTATGGCCTTGGACTACTTTGATCTCTGTCATATGCTTTCACCATCATATCATTACATCTTCTTTGACTTGCATATTCCTGTTCCTCATATGAGAACTCTTCCTGTTCCTCATATGTGATTATTAGAGACCCACCAGTATAAACCAAGATGCTCTCCCATCAGAAGATCTTTAATTTAATCACATCTACAAAGACCCTGTTATCATATAACATAGCATACTCATAGGTTTTAGGATCAGGATGTAAACATCATAGAAGGCCACTATTCTGCCTACCACATTTTCATGGAAACTCACAATGCTTTAACAGCACAAAAAGGTTGCTACTGGAGATCAGTGGAGAAATAACTCCAGAAAGAAGGAAGGGATGGAGCCAAAGGAAAAACAACACCCAGTTGTGGATGGGACTGGTGATAGAACCAAGGTTTGATGCTGTAAAGAGCAATATTGCATAGGAACCTGGAATGTTAGGTCCATGAATCAAGGCAAACTGGAAGTGGTCAAACAGGGGATGACAAGAGTGAACATCAACATTCTAGGAATCAGTGAACTAAGATGGACTGGAATGGGTGAATTTAACTCAGATGACCATTATATCTACTACTGTAGGCAGGAATCCCTTAGAAGAAATGGAGTAGCCATCATAGTCAACAAAAGAGTCCGAAATGCAGTACTTGGAAGCAATCTCAAAAACGACAGAATGATCTCTGTTCGTTTCCAAGGCAAACCATTCAATATCACAGTAATCCAAGTCTATGCCTCGATCAGTAATGCTGAAGAAGCTGAAGTTGAACGGTTCTATGAAGACCTACAAGACCTTCTAGAACTAACACCCAAAAAAGATGTCTTTTTCATTATAGGGGACTGGAATGCAAAAGTAGCAAGTCAAGAAACACCTGGAGTAACAGGCAAATTTGGTCTTGGAGCACAGAATGAAGCAGGGCAAAGGCTAATAAAGTTTTGCCAAGAGAACGCACTGGTCATAGCAAACACCCTCTTCCAACAACACAAGAGAAGACTTTACACATGGACGTCAGCAGATGGTTGACACCAAAATCAGATTGATTATATTCTTTTTAGCCAAAGATGAAGAAGCTCTATACGGTCAGCAAAAACAAGACCAGGAGCTGACTGTGGCTCAGATCATGAACTCCGTATTGCCAAATTCAGACTGAAATTGAAGAAAGTGGAGAAAAGCACTAGACCATTCAGGTATGACCTAAATCAAATCCCTTATGACTATACAGTAGAAGTGAGAAATAGATTTAAGGGACTAGATCCGATAGACAGAGTGCCTGAGGAACTATGGACGGAGGTTCGTGACACTGTACAGGAGACAGGAATCAAGACCATCCCCAAGAAAAAGAAATGCAAAAAAGCAAAATGGCTGTCTGAGGAGGCCTTACAAATAGCTGTGAAAAGAAGGGAAGCGAAAAGCAAAGGGTAAAAGGAAAGATATACCCATTTGATTTTTTTTTTCATTTATTTTTATTAGCTGGAGGCTAATTACTTTACAATATTGTAGTGGTTTTTGTCATACACTGACATGATGCAGAGTTCCAAAGAATAGCAAGGAGAGATAAGAAAGCCTTCCTCAGTGATCAGTGCAAAGAAATAGAGGAAAACAATAGAATGGGAAAGACTAGAGATCTCTTCAAGAAAATTAGCAATACCAAGGGAACATTTCATGCAAAGATGGGCTCAATAAAGGACAGATATAAAGGACAGGTATGGACCTAACAGAAGCAGAATATATTAAGAAGAGGTAGCAAGCATACACAGAAGAACTGTACAAAAAAGATCTTCATGACGCAGATAATCACAATGGTGTGATTACTCATCTAGAACCAGACATCCTAGAATGGGAAGTCAAGTGGGCCTTAGAGAAGCATCACTATGAACAAAGCTAGTGGAGGTGATGGAATTCCAGTTGAGCTATTTCAAATCTAAAAGATAATTCTGTGAAAGTGTTGCACTCAATATGCCAGCAAATTTGGAAAACTCAGCAGTGGCCATGGGACTGAAAAAGGTCAGTTTTCACTCCAATAGCAAAGAAAGGCAATCCTGAAGAATGCTCAAACTACCACACAGTTGCACTCATCTCACATGCTAGTAAAGTAATGCTTAAAATTCTTCAAGCCATGCTTCAGCAATACATGAACTGTGAACTTCCAGGTGTTCAAGCTGGTTTTAGAAAAGGTAGAGGAACCAGAGATCAAATTGAACCAGAAATCAAATTTCATTGATTATCGAAAAAGCAAGAGAGTTCCAGAAAAACATCTATTTCTGCTTTATTGACTATGCCAAAGCCTTTGACTGTGTGGATCACAATAAACAGTGGGAAATTCTGCAAGAGATAGGCATACCAGACCACCTGAACTGCCTCTTGAGAAATTTGTATGCAGGTCAGGAAGCAACAGTTAGAAGTGGATATGGAGCAACAGACTGGTTGCAAATAGGAAAAGGAGTATGTCAAGACTGTATAGTGTCACCTTAGTTATTTAACTTAGATGGAGAGTACATCATGAGAAACGCCGGGTTGGAGGAAGCACAGGCTGAAATCAAGGTTGCTGGGAGAAATATCAATAACCTCAGATATGCAGATGACACCACCCTTATGGTAGAAAAGTGAAGAAGAACTAAAGAGCCTCTTGATGAAAGCAAAAGAGGAGAGTGAAAAAGTTGGCTTAACACTCAACATTCAGGAAACTAAGATCATGGCATCTGGTCCCATCACTTCATGGCAAATAGATGGGGATACAGGGGAAGCAGTGTCAGACTTTATTTTTCTGGGCTCCAAAATCACTGCGTATGGTGATTGCAGCCATGAAATTAAAAGACGCTTACTCCTTGGAAGGAAAGTTATGACCAACATAGATAGCATATTAAAGAGCAGAGACATTACTTTGTCAACAAAGGTCCATCTAGTCAAGGCTATGGTTTTTCCAGTGGTCATGTATGGATGTGAGAGTTGGACTATAAAGAAAGCTGAGTGCTGAAGAATTGATGCTTTTGAACTGTGGTGTTGGAGAAGACTCTTGAGAGTCCCTTGGACTCCAAGGAGATCCAACCAGTCCATCCTAAAGGAGATCAGTCCTGGGTGTTCATTGGAAGGACTGATGCTGAAGCTGAAACTCCAATACTTTGGCCACCTGATGCAAACAGCTGACTCATTGGAAAAGACCCTGATGCTGGGAAAGATTGAGGGCAGGAGGAGAAGGGGACGACAGAGGATGAGAAGGTTGGATGGCATCACCGACTCAATGGACATGGATCTGGGTAGACTCTGGGAGTTGGTGATGGACAGGGAGGCCTGGCGTGCTGTGATTCATGGGGTCGCAAAGAGTCGGACATGACTGAGTGATTGAAGTGAACTGAAAGATCTCCTAAGTCTTATAAGAAATTGTATTTTCTTTATTCCAAAGGGTCCCAAGTCTATTTCCAGTTTCTCTTTAATTCCAAGAATATGTGTTCTTAAATGAACACAGCTTAAGAAATGGAATTGGGATTGACATATATATACTTGATGCTATACATAAAATAGATAAATAATGAGAACCTACTATGTAGTACAGGGGCGCCGCTCAGTGCTCTGTGGTGACTTAAATGGGCAGGAAATCCAAAAAAATAAGGGATATATGTATATGTGAAGCTGATTCACTGTGTCACGCAGTAGAAAACTACACACCATTGTAAGCAACTATACTTCAATGAAAATTAATTTAAAAAGGAATGGAAGACTTACAGTCATTCCAGCTTTAAGAATTTAATATCTGATATCTTCTTTACTTACTTATTCACTCTTAAGTTAATGGGTAAGGAATGGACTCAAAATCTGGCTTTGGTATTCTTTTCGTGTGAGTGGCCTTGGGCAAAACATGTTAAATCACAGAGACTCAGTTACCTTATCTGTGAAATGGAGATAAGGATGGCCTGCTTTGCTTGGTTGTTTTGCAGATTTTAGGCAATGTTAAGTATGAAACTTCCGTGTAAATTGTAGAGAGTTAAATAATGTAAGTTTTCAGTAACCTAAGGTCAAGAAGCTGAAATGCAATAAGGTTACAACCAAGTTTTCATAATAGTAGTCTAAAGCTTTGAATATTCATGATTGTTGGTTTTAATCATGGTGCTGTTTTAACTTAGGAACCAGGAATCTATGATAGATAAAATGTTTATATGTGTTTAACCATCATTATCCTTGTTACTAATTTGAGGATTGTTTGAGAAGTATGTTTCATACCTGATTTTATTCTTACCGTGAACCATGTTGACTCCTAGGTTTCCTCTTATTTTTTTTTGGTGTCTCCCCATGGACTGCAAATGAGGTTTAAATGAGCTAAAACTCAGTTATTAAATTATCTAGTGTTTAGGATAACCTTCACTCATGCTATTTCTGCTTTATGTGAAGTGAAGAAGTGAAGTCGCTCAGTCGTGTCCGACTCTTTGTGACCCCATGGACTATAGCCTACCACGCTCCTCCATCCGTGGGATTTCTGCTTTATGTACTTGGTAGTAATTTTGATTGTTCACAAAGGTTCCATCTCTTCTTCCAGACACATGGTAGGTTAGTACTTACCTCTAGCCTCAGAATGCAAAGCAAAAAGCATGCACCTTGCTTTGGCCTATAAAATGTGTGGAGGAACCCTGTATCCCTCAGAGCCTCTGGGCCATTTAGCATCTTCCTTTTCTAAATAGTCTTGGCGCCTGTGAAGGTGTGTGCAAGATGGTACTTTCTCAGCCTGTATCCCCAAAGGATTACAAAGATAAAGTCCTGCCTGTTGACCCCCCCCTTTGAACTTGGATATGAGTGAGAAATAAATTTTTGTTAGGTTACAGTCACTAAGATTTTGGAATTCTCTTCATTGCCGTTTTACCTGGCTGAAATATTATAGAATCCTTTAAGCAATCCCCATCACCTTTAAGCACATGAAAGTGTATATATGAAAGTTCTTGGTATACTATAAAGAGGACTGGAAAAGTTCCTTTTGTTACCATAGAAACAGTTGAGAGCTAAGCAATAGGAAAATCTGCAAAGAGAACAGAAAGCTCATGGGATTTGGATCAGATGACCTGCATCCCAGTCTTACCTTCATTCTTATTCACCTTTAATATAAATGTTATAAATTGAATGCATAAAGCATTGTTTAATTTTTAAAAATTATTTCTGCTTAGAAAAGTAGTTCTTAGTGTGTGGAAGGATACTTACAATTGCCATAGGCTTGTAAAGGCATGCTGAAATTTTATTTATTCTCAGAAGCTGTTTACTGAATACTATGTGATGAAATCATTTCTTTCATCTCTTTTTTTCTCTTACCTTTCAATCCTTTCATTAAAATCTGTTTTGATTAAATAAAAGCATCTCTTGGGATTGATTTATAACCAAATAGCTACCGCCTCCACTACTTGGTTTGGGGAATGTCAGGAGAAGGAAATGGCAACCCACTCCAGTGTTCTTGCCTGGAGAATCCCAGGGACAGTGGAGCCTGGTGGGCTGCCGTCTATGGGGTCACACAGAGTCAGACACGACTGAAGCGACTTAGCAGCAGCAGTGGAAAGAGAAGGTGAAGAAGCTGAAAATGCATGTTCTTCCTGAAGGGAACGCTTCACTGGTAAATCCTAAACCTGACTGTTAATGTCAGCTATTGGTCACCTCTGTCATAGGGCTTCCGTTGTAGCTCAGCTGTTAAGGAATCTGCCCGCAATGCGGGAGACCTGGGTTCGATCCCTGGGTTGGGAAGATCCCTTGGAGAAGGGAATGGCTACCCATGCTAGTATTCTGGCCTGGAGAATTCCATGGACTGTGAGTTGGACACGACTGAGCGACTTTCACTTCCACTGTAATAGGGAAGAACTTTGGTATTCTATTACCAATTAATCAGTAAAGGGATGTTGCCTATAAGCTTAAAAGACACACAATGTCCCATCTCTGGGAACCCTGCTCAGGTAATGGGTGTTAAGCTAAGATCTTCTGTTTAGTTCACAGGAAACATCCAGAGCAGGCCCACCTATGCATAACTGCAGGAAGGAAGAAATTAGCACCTCCCCTCTGGAGGCTGACTAGAACCAGGAAATGTTTGACTTTACTCCCTTCCCTTCGAGTATAAAAGATGCCTGAATTCTAACTCAAGCAAGATGGTTCTATGGGACACTGGTCCACCATATTCTTGTTCTGCTGGCTTTCTGAATAAAGTCACTGTTCCTTGTCTCAGAGACCCATATCTTTATTTATTGGCCTGTTGTGTGGTAAGTAGTGCGAGCTTGGATTCAGTACCATTTCCTGGAGCCACTTTGTATGGAGGTGGGGGAGGTGGTAGAGATGTCTTGGTGGGTGAAGGAGGCATATGAGGTTGCTGGGCGTCTAGATTTTTAAGAAGTGATGATAATGGTTAGGGGGCAGATAAACCCTGGAGCTTCAGGATGAGTAGAGAGAGGAAACTTGAGCTTCCTACTCTGAAAATTTGCCTAGGGCCATTCTAAGTGCCCCTAAGCAATAGCCAGATACCAGAGGCAGCTCCTGATATTACAGCTTGCTTCCTCTTTAATCCTCCCAAGCCTCTCCCAGCCCTCTGTTCATTAGCAGTTCCCAAGAGGCACCCTGTCTACTTACCTGTCAAGGCCACTTTTGGCAACTAAAAAGGATTTGAAGGCAGTGGAAGTTTCTATCCTTTCTCAGTAAGAATGGCATTTTTCATTCCTGTCTTGCTTTTATGCCTTTTTTTTTTTTTTTTTTAATTGCAATAGGAGGCTACTTACAGATAGTAGAAAGATGGGCTTTGGAGTCAGACAGGCAAATTTCCAGGGCTCTAGTCTTACCTCCATCAGTTAGTTATGATGACAACATCAGTTCAGTTCAGTTCCTCAGTCAAGTCCTACTCTTTGTGACCAAATGGACTGCAGCATGCCAGGCTTCCCTGTACATCACCAACTCCCGGAGCTTGCTCAAACTCATGTCCATTGAGTCAGCAATGCCACCTGACCATTTCATCCCCTGTTGTCCCCTTCTCCTTCAATCTTTCCCAGCATCACAGTCTTTTCCAATAAGTCAGTTCTTCGAATCAGGAGGCAAAAGTATTAGACCTTCAGCTTCAGCATCAGTCCTTCGATGAAAATTCAGGACTGATTTCCTGTAGGCCTGACTGGTTGGATCTCCTCGCAGTCCAAGGGACTCGCAACAGTCTTCTCCAACACCACAGCTCAAAAGCATCAATTCTTCAGTGCTCAGCTTTCTTTATAGTCCAACTCTCACATCTCACATGATGACAACATACTCAGAGCATTTTTTAAAGGCAAATACTGCTTCTCTCTAATCACATTGTATATAAGGTTCAGGGTGATTCTGATAATGAATTCCGTTTAAAGACATACTGAAAATTAGCTTTTAGATTTTTCTGCCAGTGACTCTTGATTTGCCAGAGAGTAGGATTCAAATTCATTATACATTCTGGTTTACCAAGAAGATTAGCATCACAGTGGTATTCTAAGAATTATTTCCAGGCATGTGGGTGAAAAGAGATGTGTGGGTCTCACAGTCCCCACTCTCTGTACTCCATCTGACACTTGAGACCCAAATGGGACAAACAGGTATAGGTGTGGGCTGAATTTTTTTACATTTGACATCCTATGGAGCTCGCTACACAGAGTGTTGCAAGCATAGCATCTACTTGTGGGAAGGAGCTTAGGATGTAAGTTGGCTTTTTTTGCTTCTTCTTGATAAGAAATAAGAAACCAGAGGATGACTACTCCAAATGCTGCACAGTTTAATAAAGCTAAATGTTGGCTAAGCATCTATTGAGTTACTGTGGCAAATTAAAGATGGACATAAATTCTGTGACATTCATTGAGAGAAGGAATCTGTTTATCCTCTCCTTGAATTTGGGATGGTTTATGACTGCTTTGTTTAATAGCATATGGCAAAATGATGTCACTCTAGTGTCAGGTGTTTAAAAGAAGACTGGCAGCTTTTGCCCTGCTTTCTTGGAAGCCAGCTGCCAAGCAGGAAGGGTGTCTACATAGAAACTATCATGTTGTAAGAGTCCCAAGCTGCATGAATAAATCCTAGAGAATAATGTTACTACAATCAGGTTTAGCAACTCACCGTTCAAAAACCAATAATTGAGTGGTAAGTGTCAGTAGAGGGAAAGACGCTTTATTCAGAAAAGCCAGCAATCTAGGCAGAAAGTGGACTCATATCCATAGACCAGCTCTGAAGATTCTGCTCTGCCATGACAATGTTTAAAGGAAAAAAAGGGAAACAGTCTAAGGAGATCAGATTCTGCATCATTTGTACATTGCATGCAGACCTGCTGACTTCTGATCTTCCATGGGGTGCTGTGTTGCTTGCCTGGCCCACCTGAGATTGGATATTCTCTTGCCCGCATGGTCTGCCTGCAGATTTACTAGAGGGAAGCTTGGGATAGAGAGTCAGCCATTCTTTACTTAATTATTCATTCTTACTCCTCCTAATCGGGGAAAGGAATCAACAGGTTAGGTAAGGCATTGTGTATATTCAGTAAAGCAGAAATCAGAAACTAGATTAAATGTTACCTAGTGATTTCATCTTTATGATTAAGGTCTGAGGAGAATAGGGGTGAACACCAGAAAAGGGGCAAAGGAGCTGCTTACAATAAAGACCATGTAGAGAGAGAGGAAGTAGGGATAGAGAGAGGAGGGAAGGGAGAGGGAGGAGAAAGAAGAGAGATGAGAGAGAGGGAGAAGGAGGGCGATAGGCCTGAAGCTCCCAACAGATAGTAAAGAGGTCATTTTGAAAGTGGCTCCTCCAGAGGCAGCCACTCCAGCTACCGTTACTTGGATCAGATACCACCTACACAGCCAAGTTCATTGTGAATTCCTGACCCATAAAACTGTGAACAAATGTAGTGGTGATTTTAAGTCATTTGGGGGTACTTTACGTTTTCAAGTAGTTTGTTGTGTAATAATAGATTACCTGATGAACTGGTTTTGTAAACCTAATGTAGGTGATTGTTTTAGAAAATGACTTAAGAATTTGTTTTTACCCTTCATTCCGTGAGCGTGGTTATCCTGCTTGAACTAAGAGAATACTGGATTTCCTAACACCTCGTTCCATGCGGTCAGGGGTCAGTGTGTCTCCAGGGACCTGAAGTGGCAGCAGGGAGACTAGGGCAACTGCAGAGTCTGGGGAGAAAATGACAAGGTGAAGCGAAGAAGACTGGGCCTGAGTCCGGTTCTATGGGTAAATATTCTCTATTGTGGGTCTCCTGACATCACATCCTATTGCTTGAGGCATATGGGATAAGATCAGAAACGTTCGTTCACTGAAAGTGGCTAATACCCCTATGTGCTTGCCAACTGGTAGACCAGAATCTGTATCTGCAGCTATTTCTTTCTGTTGGAAAAAACTTCCTATTCCTTTAAAAATAAAAAAACTCAATCAGCCCTTACCTATCATGTGAGACAGCTCTGAGACATCGCCTCCAGGCTTGTGAGGAAGCTCTTCCTTTTCTACAATCCCATAGCAACCTGAACTCACCTCCATCATTTAAAATGCCATACTGAATCATCAACCAATGATTTGGTCACTTCCAGGAACATCAGATTTACAAAGGACAGGAAAACATTTCTAATCATTTCAGGATCTACAGGGTATAGAAAGGAACTTGGAGTAGGTGGTCAATGAATATTTCGTGGCACAGAACTGAAAGGGACCATCTTGGGCAGAGGTAGTTTCTCTTGTGATTTTAAAACTAATATTGTTGAGACCATGGGAAACCTGCCTTTTGGGAGTAGGCAGGCTTGTTCTGAAGTCAGGTCTTACTCAGTTCAGTTGCTCAGTCGTGTCCGACTCTTTGTGACCCCATGAATTGCAGCATGCCAGGCCTCTCTGTCCATCACAAACTCCCGGAGTTTACTCAAACTCATGCCCATCGAGTTGGTGATGCCATCCAGCCATCTCATCCTCTGTTGTCCCCTTCTCCTCCTGCCCTCAATCCCTCCCAGCATCAGGGTCTTTTCCAATGAGTCAACTCTTCTCATGAGGTGGCCAAAGTATTGGAGTTTCAGCTTCAACATCAGTCCTTATTCAGGACTGATTTCCTTTAGGATGGACTGGTTGGATCTCCTTGCAGTCCAAGGGACTCTCAAGAGTCTTCTCCAACACCACAGTTCAAAAGCATCAATTTTTTGGCGCTCAGCTTTCTTCACAGCCCAACTCTCACATCCATACACGACCACTGGAAAAACCATAGCCTTGACCAGATGGACCTTTAGAGAACTAATTCACTTCCCTTCTCCTCAGTCCTTCATTTTCTGGAAGTTTGTCTCTATCTTTGTGGGGCTATGGCATAGCCCACCATCAGCCAAGAGGGAGAATAATTTACTGTTAGTCCAACTAGGAGCCATCCTCCGTAATTTCAGGAAGCTCAAAGTATTCCACACTCCTGGCCTGTTTTCCCTTCTTCCTCTTCTCACTTCTTTTGTCTCACAGGATCCTTTTTCTCATTTTACTCCTTTCTTTCAAAATGGCGCACAAGGAGAGAAGACTGGTCCTTGGCTGCTGCCCTGCTTCCTCAGTGGGGCTGGAACAGCCTGAGACTCTTCCCTCAGGCTCTGGTTCAGTCTCTACCAGCAGAGAACTTCTGGTCTTCATTTCTTCAACTATAGGAGAGGCAGAATGATTAAATACCTCTCAGACTGGTTAATGGGACAGATGAAAACTTGAAGTGAAATAGTGGGTGTCAAAGCACTTTGTGAAGTGAACTGATGGATAAATATTTGGTGTGTTGAGTGAGTTCACCTGCTCTCTGCCTATCACTGTCTAATTGTGTAATTGACCCCCTACTACTCACCTAGTGTTGTTTCTGACCACAAATCCTTGAAACAATTAAAGTCTGCAAGTCAGATGTGTCTTCCAGGATTTCTAAAGCCTGCCACTGTGGTATTAATGGACAGAACCAGAGAGGCGAAAGCAGGGTTTGATGAATGTACTATAATTGCTCTTTGGTATGACATAGTAATAGGAAAATTCATATAATTGACAATGTAAAGGCCCCTACTGTTAGCAGCTGCTTTAAATTTAATGGAGCTGAGACTGTTAATAGTCTTTTCTTCACAGGGGTCTTTCCTTTGGCAGCCAAAGCACAGAGCAAGCGTGTCCCATCACCCACGCTTTCCCTCCAGGCCCACAACCCAGCCTCCTGGTGGCAGAGGGTTGTAGGGAATAGGTTCATTTGCACTTCTTTGTCTTGTCTTAATTATCTGGTGGAACTGCTGGTGTGTGCTATGTTGCATTTCCTCCCTATGAGACTTCTCCTTATGAAACATGATGCATAAGAAGAGAGAGTTCTGGGGCCAAACCAGGCATATGCCATTTCCTAGCTGCATGTTTTGTACAAGTCACTCAACCTCTCTGAGCTGCACTGTCCTCTCAAAAATATGAAAATTAAAACCTACAAGTTGTTCAGTGACCAGCACGGGGCATGGGATGCTTTTATCACATATCAGCCTCCTCTCTTCTCTGTGTACACCAGGCCAGACCTCTTTTTTCGCCAAGGCCTCCACTAGCCATTTCTCTGTCTTCACTCCCTGGTTTCCCACTTTTCTCAACAAAATGACATATAAAGCAGTCTGACTTTGCACTACAAAATTCCTTAGAGTTACTTCTCTTTTCCTTAACAAAGCTACCTTGCTTTACCAGAGAACCATTATGGGTCTTAAGTTATAAGAAAACTGACTACAAAGGATTTGGCATAGGGCGTCCTATTTTTGGACACTTTGGGTCACTACCATTGGGTTAGGTTTACGGGCATAAGATGGATTCACAGAAGTCAAAACCAGAGTATAGCAGAAGAGATTCCACTCAGACATTGATGCAGTCTCTTAAATGCAGAACATCAAATTATAAAACTGTAAGTGTGAGTGTGTCTGTGTCTGAGAAAGAGAGAGCAAGGAGGGTGGGAAGGAACAAAGGGAGGGAGGGCGATGAGAATTCTATTGGGGCTCAGGTGCTGTCAGGAAGAAACATGTTTAATGTGGTTTCCCACTAGGCCCACCCTAATTGTTCTCCTTGGCTGCCGATAAAGCGTGTGTATGTGCACGTGCATGCACACACCTGTCACCAGCCTTCTTCAGATAAACCAAAGCCACAGGTGCTGAGTCAGTTCTCTCTGCAATTGCTCAGAATGTTTCTTGTGCAGCTATTTTGCAATCAGTATTAATTAGGGATTACATTATCTGTCCTGCAGACAGATGGACATCGAGATGTGCCCAAATCAGAGCAGTAGAATATTTACAAAGTGCTGTGGTAATCATTCAGGAGGAACACTACAGCTTCCTAACTTTCTTATAGAAGTAACTTTCCTAAGAAGGAAATAGGTGTATTTATTTTAAGCCCTGGTATTTTGTTTGACTACCTCAGCTTCTCCCTTACTGACTCCTTAATGTGTGTGCTGCTGAAGCTAACCAGATTTTATAAGCACTATTGATTTTTTCTTTCATGTCTTCTAGTCATCTTTAATCAGAATATTCTGTCACTGCAGAATCTTCCATGGGAAGATTTTATTTGACATAAAAGCTATTAATGCCTAGCGTTAAACACTTTACCCAGTTCTCATGTTCTGATGAGCCCTCTGATGTGGTATACTGTTTACAATTCTCAAAAGCATGTTTTCCATGGAAAACATGGATTTCACTCCACCATTGATACTTGTTTTTCTTTTTACAAGTTTTTATAGGTTGGTATTATCTGGAAATGTAGTGTCAGGTGGCAACAATGTATCACTTAACAAAGGAGAGAAGATCAAAATGTTGCCATTTATTAAAAGACAAAAAGAAAGTGTGTGGCTCCTTAGGTGTGTATAGGCACTTATAAAATAGAGGGAACAAGTACAGTCTCTGAGATATGTCATTTCCCTGAAGTTATGAGAACTTGGTGATATATACATATATTTCTGATGAATTAATCTTTACCGACAATCATTGTAAAACATAATCATACAAATATTTTGAGGAATCATGTATGTCTGCCAAATGTTTGTGCTATTGGTACAATTTAGGGATGTCCTATCCACATCTTTAGTCACACGAATGTTTAGACTTTCCTGTTTGGACAAAGATGATTCTCGGGAGATGAGGGTAGCCATGAATTGCCATCATCCAAAATTCACATGCATGCTGCTTGATAGAGGGTGTCTGGATGGGAAACCACAAGTATTCATTACTATCAGTTCTTTGCATTTTTTTCACTTACTGTCTATATTAAGTTCATGCCTGCTGAACACAACTTGTTTACGATTTTGGTTGGCCATACTTGGGAGAAAGCTTATAAGAAAAGGGTTAGTGGAATAAACCATTGTGTCTGCTGCTGAGCATTCTTAGGTAAAATGTGTTTATCTGACACATTTGTCTGTGTTGGTAGCTCAGACACTGTTAGCCTTTGGGTAGTGGTGCTAGCTAAGTGTGTAGATGGGAAAGGCAAGCCCACACTTGGAATATACGCTGCTTCTGGCCAATGATGAATGGCTGCTACTACCAGAGGGGAAGAAGTCCCATAATGTCAACTTGCTGAAGGTGGCTGTTTGGTTTTCTTGAGGAGTAGTAGTCTTCTGAGGTCTTAGTTTTGTTTCCTTTTGTTGTTGGTCAGGACGTTCAGATGGGCGGGAGCTATATTAACATTAGTGAGAGACATATCCTATTGTCTGACTTATGAATATCCTCTCTCTCTCTCTCTGCGACCACAGAGCTCTTTATGAGTCCATTATGCAAGAAACGCTGATAGTGGGTGGTGGTGGATTAAGCCACTAAGTCATATCTGACTCTTTGTGATCCCATGGACTGTAGCCCACCAGGCTCCTCTGTACATGGAATTCTCCAGGCAAGATTACTGGAGTGGATAGCCATTTCCTTCTCCAGGGGAATCTTCCTGACCCAGGGATCAAACCTGGGTCTAGCCTGCACTGCAGGTAGATTCTTTACCAACTGAGTATGAGGGATAGTGGGTGGTGAAGGACAAAGGTTAGAAGACTTGCTGAGGCACCCTGTCTGATGGATACTTCAATGCCTCTTCTACAGCAGGTGCTGTCTGCTCAGCATTAATGTGTGATGCAAAGATGCTCATACTTTGTGCTCACTTTCAAAGATCCATTCACCTGCCAGTCCCCCAGACCTCCTTGTTTTCTAGTCTAGTTTTTTTTCTAAGTCATTTACCAAACAGACCAACAAAGATCTGTCTAGTCAAGGCTATGGTTTCTCCAGTAGTCATGTATGGATGTGAGAGCTGGACTATAAAGAGACCTGAGCACTGAAGAATTGATGCTTTTGAACTGTGGTGTTGGAGAAGACTCTTGAGAGTCCCTTGGACTGCAAGGAGATCCAACCAGTCCACCCTAAAGGAGATCAGTCTTGAATATTCTTTGGAAGGACTGATGTTGAAGGTGAAACTCCACTACTTTGGCCACCTGATGTGAAGAGCTGACTCATTGGAAAAGACCCTGATGCTGGGAAAGACTGAAGGAGAGGGGAGAAGGGGATGACAGAGGAAGAGATGGTTGGATGGCATCACCAATTCAACAGACATGAGTTTGAGTAAACTCCGGGAGTTGGTGCTGGACAGGGAGGCCTGGCGTGCTACAGTCCATGGGATCACAAAGAGTCAGACATGACTGAGCGACTGAACTGAACTGAACTGACTTATCTGATTTATCTGAACTGAACTGAGCTTATCTGACAAACAGATAAGCTATTTCTGCTGGCTCATGAGTCCGTGTTTAATTTTAACCTTTGTCTACTCTCTATATTTCAAGTGTATCATCCCTTGTAGTATCCAAAGCTCTGCCCAGTGGGAAGATTTTCCCTTGACATTTTTTCAGTGCTCTTCCTAAGTGAGGATGTGATACAGTGACAGTTCATTTTTTTTGCTTGCATTCACTTGCTAATTGACTCATCTGTGAATCAAGCTTTGTGTATTTCCTCTCCTATCATTTAGTCATAAAAAATGCTATGTGGTCAAAATGGGAGCTGAGGAAAAGGCCCCAGAGAAATATGGGCTATGAGTAATCTGTTCATGCGCCTTATTTGTGCCCTTTGGACCAGCTTGTGCCTGATTCTAGATACAACACACCTATTTATAATGGATTGCTGCTGGAACTGCCCCAAATTGTGATTTGGTGGATCTGAAAGTATCCAGTTCATGATAAGTAGTTCTGACCATAAAGACATTTAATTCTCAAGGTCAGACATGCAGTTTCTAAAAGGACCCAGTAGCAGCATTCCAAGAACTTTTTTTTGGAATCATATATAGTGTTTTTTTTGTTTTTTTTTTTAAACTACATGTGGCATGACTTTGCTTCCAAATCATAGGCATTTCTATTGTGACTAGCCTATTGGGCCTGCCAAAGCTTCCATACAACATCTTTCTCTACCACTGATCTGTCTAGTCTTATGGAATCTGCTGAGTCACAGAAATCAAATGTCAGCACCTCTAGAAACCACAGCCTGAATTGCTGTAGAGAATTTCTCTTTGGGGGCCTCAATCAAGCTAACAGCTTTCAAGCCAAACATGGTAAATCAGTAGTTTCAGTATTCTTAAATGCAAAATAGCCCACAAAACCCAAAGAATCCTATCAAGGGTTGGGTTTCATTCTTTGTGGTAGGAAATGTGAGACATTTCCCCACTTTCTGGATTACATGTACCTTTCCAAGGCATCCATAGCATTTGCTACTTTTTTGATCATCAGTTTCAATTAATACAATATTAATTTCCAAAAAGTATCCAGACAGTTGAAAGCAGAATATGCCATCTCAAAATACACCCCTTCATCACGGGATTATTTTGACCTGAAGGCAATTGAGAAGAGGCAAATATAAGAAAAGCTCTCTGCCATTCCAGTACTTGCCTAAAAGCAAGGCATAAATTTATAAAGGTATCCCCTTCCCCTTTATGAAGAAAAACAGAATTTAGTCACCAGAGGAAACATTAGGCCTCCACCACCAGGGGTGGTATGTAGGACTCTCCAAAATATGCAACTAGCCTTTAGTATACATTCGTTCCCCACACATTTGCATTCCCAAAGCATGCTGGCCCTAGAAACTCAGTCCTTTACCCTTGTCCTGTCACTTGTCTAAAATAAAAAAAAACAAAAACAAAAACACAAAACTATTGCTGTTTTGTTAAGATCCCGTATAAACGCAAGTTCTAACCACTTGTTAGATGATGTTAGATGAGTAACCTTTGAGTTACTCATCTCTCTTTCTTCCACAGTCCAGGTCCCATCAATCTATCAAATGACAGAGAACATGAGAAAATAACATGAGGGTATGATAGTGAATATATAGCCCACATGAATGTACACTGCTCTTATTTTTTGTGGTTATGGTGTGCTGGTTCAGTATCCACATACTGTGTACTGGAGGCTGTGTTAATTTTCTCTAATAGAGATATCACATTTGGTACAGTGGAACCAACAGATTTTGTAGGGGCCAGACTGATAAATGAAATGAAAATATGGTGGGGCATTACCACTCCTGTATGTTTTAAGTCTTTGAATGTAGCATTGATTTTGTTATTGTGCTGTGACGTGATAATTGTTTTTGTTACTCTAATTTCTGAGTGGGAAAGGACAGTTTCAGGGGCTATGACTTGGCTTTCCTACTACTAACCACTCCTATAGGTTAAAGAGACAATGAGAAGTTTCTGTCAACTGCTAAATATATTTATTTGACTTATACATTTGGGGATCAGGGAAATGACAATCAAGTGGGTTCATACAGACAGCATCCCCCCTACCAGATGAACCTGAGTCAAAATTCTGTTGATTACCTTTATTACCTGAACCTCTTCTACCCCTAATTTAATGGAGAGAGTGCCAAGATAGAACCTTTTATCTCATGGTGTTAGATTGAATTTGAACCCTATATCTACCAGGCCTTGAAAGATCTGAATATTCCCCTTTTCTAAGTAGGCTATTACCCAAGTAAATGGCTATCAGATACAAGGAAATGGGAAGATAATCCATGTTCCGGGAATTGAAGAATTAATATTTTTAAAATATTCATTCTACCCAAAGCAATCTACAGATTTAATGCAATCCCTATCAAAAAACCCATGACATTTTTTCACAGAAGTAGAACAAATAAGCCTATATTTTATGTGGACCCACAAAAGTCTCAAATTTCCAATCCTGAGAAAAAAGAAGAAAGTTGGAGGTATCATGCTCCTTGACTTCAGACTATACTGCAAAGCCACAATAATCAAAACAGTTTGATTCTGGCACAAAAACATACATAGATTAATGGAACAGAATAGAAGACTCAGAGAGAAACCCATGCATTTATGGTCAATTACTCTACAACAAAGGAGGCAAGAGAATACAATGGAGAAAGATAATCTCTTAAATAAGTGGTGCTGTGAAAACAGGACAGTTCAGTTCAGTTTAGCTGCTCAGTCATGTCCGACTCTTTGCAACCCCGTGAACCTCAGCACGCCAGGCCTACCTGTCCGTCACCAACTCCCAGAGTCCACCTAAACCCATGTCCATTGAGTCGGTGATGCCATCCAGCCATCTCATCCTCTGTCATCCCCTTCTCCTCCTGCCCTCAATCTTTCCCAGCATCAGAGTCTTTTCCAACGAGTCAACTCTTCACATGAGGTGGCCACAGTATTGGAGTTTCAGCTTCAGCATCAGCCCTTCCAATGAACACTCAGGACTGATCTCCTTTAGGATGGACTGGTTGGATCTCCTTGCAGTCCAAGGGACTCTCAAGAGTCTTCTCCAACACCACAGTTCAAAAGCATCAATTCTTCGATGCTCAGCTTTCTTTATAGTCCAACTCTCACATCCATACATGACCACTGGAAAAACCATAGCCTTGACTAGATGGACCTTTGTTGGCAAAGTAATGTCTCTGCTTTTTAATATCCTGTCTAGGTTGGTCATAACTTTCAGGACAGCTGAAACAGGACAGCTACATGTAAAATAATGTGATTAGAACCTTTCCTCACATCATATACAAAAATAAACTTGAAATAGAGTAACAACCTAAATATAAGACCTGAAGCCATAAAACTCCTAGAAGAGAACACAAACAGAACATTCTTTGACATAAATTGTAGCAATGTATTTTTTTGGATCTGTTTCCTGAGGCATATAAATAAAAGCAAAAATAAACCTAATTAAACTCAAAAACTTTTGCACAGCAGAGGAAACTACTGACAAAATGAAAAGGCAACCTACTGAGTGGGAGAAAATATTTGCAAGTGATGAGATTGGTAGGGGTTAATATCCAAAATATAGAACAGCTCCTGTAACTCAATATAAAAAAATAAGCAATTTGATTAAGAACATGGGCTGAAGACCTGGATAGACATTTTTTCCAAAGAAGACACACAAGCTGCCAACAGAAACATGCTTATATGCTCAATATTGCTAATTGTCAGAGAAATGCAAATCAAAATCACAGTGAGATATCATGTCACACCTATCAGAATGGCTAGTATCAAAAAGACCACACATGACAAATGTTGGTGAGATATAGAGAAAAAGGAACACATGCACACTGTTGCTGGGAATGCAAACTGGTGTTGCCTCTATGGAAAACAGTATGAAAGTTCCTCAAAGACTAAAAACAGAATTGTCTTATGATGCAGCAATTCTACTCCTGGGTATATATCCAAAGAAAATTTTAAAAATGGAACAATGGAGCAGGTGACTTCCACCTCAAGTTTTTTTCCCTGCTCCTTGATACCAGTAGCTTGTGAGTGGCATCCATCATGGCAGGAAAATAATAGGTTGCCATGGAAACAGTTGTGCAGCGGTAACCCGGGCCCACAAGGGACAATTTGGATTCAAGTTGTAAAATTGGTTGTAATCAACCATAGAAAAATGTTTGTATCTGGCAAGCAGTCATCACTTTTTCTGCATCAGATAACTCGTAGTGGTGAGAAACTCTCTGAAAAATATGGGAAGGCCTTTTGTGGTGCCTCAAACCTTGCTTAGCACAGGAGAGTTCATACTGGAGCAGACATCCAGGACCCCAAGATGGAGTGAGTTGTACCTCTGAAAGAGAAGGAAACTCCTGGATGTCAAATTAAGAGAGCTGCCAATCTGGATACTAATGCAGGATTTCATCCCTAAAGGCATTGCTGGAGTGTTTCAAAAAGGTTATTACCAGTGTTACAAGTATCTCAGCATGAAAAAAGGGAACGTCGCTGGGCTTTCTCTGGTGCTGGCAGCTTGTGTACTTTTCAACCGTTGCCATTCTTACAAGGAACTTAAACAGGAGCAACCAAGCAAGTAGCACTGAAGTGGGCACGCTCTGCATTCCTGAACAAGACCTTTGCCAGTGCTCCTGAGTCCTTTCATATCCTAATGGAGAATTAACATCCAATGAAAGATGACTGGTTTAAAAAAAAAATCTCTTATAGCAAATTTCAAGAAAGTATTACTAAATATAATAATCAATTCTGTATAATTACATCCCCATGAGTTATCTATTTTATAACTGGAAATTTGTAGCTTTTGAAGACCTTCATCCTTTTCACCCTTCTTGCAAAATTTATGAACTCCTTATTGCAAAATTCAGACTTAAATGGAAGAAATAGAGAAAACCACTAGGCCATTCAGGTATGACCTAAATCAAATCCCTTATGATTATACAGTGGAAGTGACAAATAGATTCAAGGGATTAGAGCTGATAGACAGAGTGCCTGAAGAAGTATGGGGCTGGGGGTTGGGGGGGAGTGGGGGGGGAGGTTTGCAACATTGTATAGGAGGCAGTGAGCAAAGCCATCCCTAAGAAAAAGAAATGCAAAAAGGCAAAATGGATATCTGAGGAGGCCTACTCGTATATAATAACTGAGAAAAGAAAAAATGTGAAAGGCAAAGGAGAAAAAGAAAGATATATCCATCTGAATGCAGAGTTCCAAAGAATAGCAAGGAGAGATAAGAAAGTGATCAATCACTTGTATTGATCCTAAATGATCAATGCAAATACAGAGGAAAACAGTAGAGTGGGAAAGACTAGAGATCTCTTCAAGAAAATTAGAGATACCAAGGGACCATTTCATGCAAAGATGGGCACAATAAAGGACAGAAATGGTATGGACCTAACAGAAGTAGAAGATATTAAAAAGAGGTGGCAAGAATACATAAAAGACCTGTACAAAAGAGGTCATAATGACCCAGATAACCACGACAGGATGGTCTTGATCTCTCTCTCCTGTACAATGTCACAAACCTCTGTCCATAGTTCATCAGGCACTCTATCAGATCTAGTCCCTTAAATCTATTTCTCACTTCCACTGTAAGGGATTTAATTTAGGTCATACCTGAATGGTCTAGTGGTTTTCCCTACTTTCCTCAATTTAAGTTTGAATTTGGCAACAAGGAGTTCTTGATCTGAGCCACAGTCAGCTCCCAGTCTTGTTTTAGCTGACTATATAGAGCTTCTCCATCTTTGGCTAAAAAGATTATAATCAATCTGATTTCAGTGTTGACCATCTGGTGATGTCCCTGTGTAGAGTCTTCTCTTGTGTTGTTGGAAGAGGGTGTTTGCTATGTCCAGGGCGTTCTCTTGGCAAAATTCTGTTAGCCTTTGCCCTGCTTCATTCTGTACTCCAAGGCCAAATTTGCCTGTTATTCCAGGTAAATTCTTGACTTCGTATTTTTGCATTCCAGTCCTCTATAATGAAAAGGACATCTTTTTTTGGGTGTTAGTTCTAGAAGGTCTTGTAGGTCTTCATAGAACCGTTCAACTTCAGCTTTTTCAGCATTACTGATTGGGGAATAGACTTGGATTACCGTGATATTGAATGGTTTGCCTTGGAAACGAACAGAGATCATTCTATCATTTTTGAGACTGCATCCCAGTACTGCATTTCATACTCTTTTGTTGACCATGATGGCTACTCCTTTTCTTCTAAGGGATTCTTGCCCACAGTAGTAGATATAATGGTCATCTGAGTTAAATTCACTCATTCCAGTCCATTTTAGTTCACTGATTCCTAGAATGTCGACGTTCACTCTTGCCATCTCCTGTTTGACCACTTCCAATTTACCTTGATTCATGGACCTAACATTCCAGGTTCCTATGCAATATTGCTCTTTACAGCATTGGACCTTGCTTCCATCACCAGTGGGTGGTGTTTTTGCTTTGGCTCCATCTCTTCATTTGGAGAAGGCAATGACAACCCACTCCAGTGTTTTTGCCTGGAGAATCCCAGGGATGGTGGAGCCTGGCGGGCTGCTGTCTATGGGGTCGCCCAGAGTCAGACACGACTGAAGCGACTTAGCAGCAGCAGCAGCATCTCTTCATTCTTTCTGGAGTTATTTCTCCACTGATCTCTAGTAGCATATTGGGCACCTACCAACCTGGGGAGTTCTTCTTTTAGTATCCTATCTTTTTGCCTTTTCTTACTGTTCATGGGGTTCTCAAAGCAAGAATACTGAAGTGGTTTGCCATTCCCTTCTCCAGGGGACCACATTTTGTCAGAACTCTCCCCCATGACCCGTCTGTCTTGGGTGGTCCTACACAGCATGGCTCATAGTTTCATTGAGTTAGACAAGGCTGTGGCCCATGTGATGAGATTGGTTAGTTTTCTGTGATTGTGGTTTTCAGTCTGTCTGCCCTCTGATGGAGAAGGTAAGGGACTTATAGAAGCTTCCAATGAGAGAGACTGACTGAGGCGGGAAACTAGGTCTTGTTCTGACTGGGGGGAGGCGGGCATGCTCAGTCAATCTTTAATCCAAATTTCTGTTGATGGATGGAGCTGTGTTCCCTCCTTGCTCTTTACCTGAGGTCAAACTATGGGGGAGGTGATGAAGACAATGGCCACCTCCTTCAAAAGGTCCCAGGCATGTACTGCTACATTCAGTGCCCCCGGCCCTGCAGCAGGCCACCACCGACCCACACCTCCGCTGGAGACTCCTGGACACTCACAGGCAAATCTGGGTCAGTCTCTTGTGGGTTCACTGCTCCTTTCTCCTGGGTCCTGGTGCACAAGATTCTGTTTGTGCCCTCCAAGAGTCCATTTCCATATATATGCCTAATATGACAATGTAGCTAATATTAATTTTGGGCATTTGGGGTACTAGAATTTGATATGATTACCCCACCCCACCCCAATTTTTGCAGCATTTTGCTATCTAGCTTGAATTCTTTAGAAAAGCACTTAGCAATTTTATGAAGAAAATAAAATCATTTCCCCCCAAAATTGACAGCACTTTTTTCATAGCGTTTGTGAGCATTGAATAAAATAACCAGGAGGGCACCTGGCATAGTGTGGCCCCCAGATCCCTGCCCTGTTATAACATGTCTTGTCCCTGCTTCTCCTACCTGGAAGCCCCATTCCTCTCCCTTTGGCAAACTTCTATTCATCCTTCAAAACCGACTCCAATGTGAAAAATTTCTTGACACATACATCCCATTAATGAGATCCTCTACTCTGGACACATTGTGCAGGAGACAGGGATCAAGACCATCCCCAAGAAAAAGAAATGCAAAAAGGGAAAATGATTGTCTGAGGAGGCCTTACAAATAACTGTGAAAAGAAGAGAAGCAGAAAGCATAGGAGAAAAGGAAAGATATTCCCATTTGAATGCAGAGTTCCAGAGAATAGCAAGAAGAGATAAGAAAGCCTTCCTCAGTGATCAGTGCAAAGAAATAGAGGAAAACAATAGAATGTGAAAGACTAGAGATCTCTTCAAGAAAATTAGTGATACCAAGGGAACATTTCATGCAAAGATGGGCTCAATAAAGGACAGATATAAAGGACAGGTATGGACCTAACAGAAGAAGAATATATTAAGAAGAGGTAGCAAGCATACACAGAAGAACTGTACAAAAAAGTTCTTCATGATGCAGATAATCACGATGGTGTGATCATTCATCTAGAGCCAGACATCCTGGAATGGGAAGTCAAGTGGGCCTTACAGAAGCATCACTATGATCAAAGCTAGTGGAGGTGATGGAATTCCAGTTGAGCTACCTCAAATCTAAAAGATGATTCTGTGAAAGTGTTGCACTCAATATGCCAGCAAATTTGGAAAACTCAGCAGTGGCCACAGGACTGGAAAAGGTCAGTTTTCATTCCAATCCCAAAGAAAGGCAATGCCAGAGAATGCTCAAACTACCACACAATTGCACTCATCTCACACACTAGCAAAGTAATGCTCAAAATTCTCCAAGCCAGGCTTCAACAATACATGAACCATGAGTTTCCAGATGTTCTAGCTGGATTTAGAAAAGGCAGAGGAACCAGAGATCAAATTGCCAACATTCGCTAGATCATTGGAAAAGCAAGAGAGTTCCATAAAAATATCTATTTCTGCTTTATTGACTATGCCAAAGCCTTTGACTGTGTGGATCACAATAAACTGTGGAAAGTTTTGAAAAAGATGGGAAAACCAGACCGCCTTACCTACCTCCTGAGAAACTTGTTTGCAGGTCAAGGAGCAACAGTTAGAACCAGATATGGAACAATGGACTGGGTCAAAAATCAGAAAGGAGTGCATCAAGGCTGTATATTGTCACCCTGCTTATTTAACTTATATGAAGAGTACAGCATGCAAAATGCCAGGCTGGATGAAGCACAAGCTGGAATCAAGATTGCGGGTAGATATATCAATAACCTCAGATATGCAGATGACACCACCCTTATGGCAGAAGGTGAAGAGGGACTAAAGAGCCTCTTGAAGGTGAAAGAGGAAAGTGAAAAAGCTGGCTTAAAGCTCAACATTCAGAAAACTAAGATCATGGCATCCGGTCCCATCACTTCATGACAGATAGGGAAAACAATGGAAACAGTGGCAGACTTTATTTTCTTGGGCTCCAAAGTCACTGCAGATGGTGACTGCAGCCATGAAATTAAAAGACACGTGCTTCTTGGAAGAAAAGCTATGACATACCTGGACAGCATGTTAAAAAGCAGAGACATTACTTTGCCAACAAAAGTCCATCTAGTCAAAGCTATGGTTTTTCTAGTAGTCATGTATGGATGTGAGAGTTGGACCATCATGAAGGCCGAGTGCCAAAGAATCAATGCTTCTGAACTGTGGTGTTGGAGAAGACTCTTGAGAGTCCCTCGTACTGCAAGGAGATCAAATCAGTCAATCATAAAAGAAATCAATCCCAAATATTCATTGGAAGGACTGATGCTGAAGCTGACACTCCAATACTTTGGCCACCTGATACAAAGAACTGACTCATTAGAAAAGCCCCTGATGCTGGGAAAGGTTGAAGGTGGGAGGAGAAGGGGACAACAGAGGAAAACATGGTCAAATGGCATACATGTGTGCCAAACAAGTGTTCCACCGACTCAATGGATATGAGTGTGAGCGAGCTCCAGGAGATGGTGAAGGACAGGGAAACCTGGCGTGCTGCAGTCTATGGGGTCACAAGATTGGACACGAGTGAGCAACTGAAAAACAACAAGTCCTTTACACCCACTGCCTCTGGCAACCATGAATCTGTTCTCTGTCTTGGCGGTTTTGGTTTTTTTTTCTTTGGATATCACTTATAAATGAGATCATATAGTATTGGTGTTTGTCTTTCTCTGTCTGACCTGACTTAGTCTAATGCTCTCAAGACCATCCATGTTGTCACAAATGGCAGGATTTCCTTCTTTTTATGATTGAATAATATTCTATTCTGTATGTTTGCCACATTTTTTGAAAATTCATTCATCTCTTGATAAATTCTTGTCCTGTCCATGTCTTGGCTTTTGTAAATAAGTCTGCGTTGAACACTGGGCGGGGGGGGGGGGGGGCAGATATGTTTTCAAGATAGTTACTTTGTTTCCTTTGGGCAAACACCAAGAAGTAAAACTAGGAACTTCTATGGTAGTTCTAGTTTTATTTTCTTGAGGAAACTCCATGCTGTTTTCCATAGTAGATGTACTAATTTGCTTTCCTTCCAGCAGTACATAAGGGTTCCCTCTTCTCCATATCCTTGCAAAAACTTGTTATTTCTTGTCTTTTTGGTAATAGCCATTCTTACAGATGTGAGGTAATAATTTAGTGTAGTTCTGATTTGCATTTCCCTGATGATTAATGATATTGATCACACTTTCCTGTACCTGTTGACTATTTGTATGTCTTCTTTGGAAAAATGTCTATTCAGAGCCTTGTCCCATTTTTTAAATTGAGTTGTTTGCTTTTATATTAAGTTGTATATGAGTTTTTTCAAAAATATGTTGTGGATTGTAATTCAACTATACTCCAATATGGGCTTCCCAGGTGGCGTGGTGGTAAAAAAAAATCTACCTGCCAGGGCAGGAGATGCAAGAGACATGGGTTCAATCCCTGGGTCAGCAAAATCCCCTGGAGGAGGAAATGACAACCCACTCCAGTATTCTTGCCTGGGAAATTCCATGGATAGAGGAGTATGGTGAGCTACAGTCCATGGGGTTGCAAAGAGTTGGACGTGACTGAGCGACTGCACACATAACCCCAATGTTCATACTTACAACATGAATTACTTATAATAGTTATTTACAGCCACTAAGATATGGCAGCAACCCAAATGTCCATCAACAGAGAACTGCTTAATTCTTCATCCTTACTTATTTTTATAGAGGAAAAGAATGAACAGGTTAGGCAAGGCATGGTATACATTCAGGAGAGCATAAGTCAAGAGTTAGGTTAAATTGCCTAGTGATCTAATTCCTATAATTAGGTTCTTTTAAGGTTAAAGGGGAACAGAAATGAGCAAGCAGGAAAGAGGCAAAAGAACTACTTTTAAGTAGAAAGTACACAGTGAACGACTGGTAAGTGCCCTAAAAACTCAGAGAACCTTCCTCTAGAGAAGACACAGTTGATATAGGGAAGCCGAAAAACGCAACAGCTGACCTTGACAAGGTATCTGCACTAAAGTTAGATTGAAGTGGGTTCCTCTGTATAACTTTTCTTTTAGCCTTATAATCTTATAAGATTATATTATGTTTACATAATAGTTATATAATACTTATATAGTATAATGTCAAAATTTAAGTACTGAATTTTAGTGCCCAGATCTGATTGGGATAAGCCTTTAGAAAATGTTGTAGCCTCTAGCTATGTAATTCTTCCCAACCAATCTTTCACAAAGCCAAACACTTCAGACCCTAATTAAATTATTTGTTATGGTTCTGAAGCTGATCGGAGTAATTCTAGCCTCATTGGCTAAACACTGAGTCCATTGGTCAGCATAGAGACATAAATGAGACATGTTCTGATGGTTAATTCATTGTTTAACATGGGGAAAATACACAGATAGCAAGTAAACAATGTAGGAAACTGCAAGTTGCTCTCATGCAGAGGTATGTTCACTCCCCCGGCAGAATGAATAAAAGACGCATCACAGGGAAAAAGAGAGCAGGAGAGATGATCTGAGGTGAGGTCTTCAGGGATGCTTCATGGAGAAGATGGCATTTGAAGTATATCCTGAAAGAGAAATGGCTTTTTTTGTTGTTGTTAATATCTCCCAAATCACTGCAGATGGTGATCGCAGCCATGAAATTAAAAGATGTTTACTCTTTGGAAGGAAAGTTATGACCAACCTAGACAGCATATTAAAAAGTAGAGACATTACTTTGCCAACAAAGGTCCATCTAGTCAAGGCTATGGTTTTTCCAGTGGTCATGTATGGATGTGACAGTTGGACTACAAAGAAAGCTGAGCACCAAAGAATTGATGCTTTTGAACTGTGGTGTTGGAGAAGACTCTTGAGAGTCCCTTGGACTGCAAGGAGATCCAACCAGTCCATCTGAAAGGAGATCAGTCCTGGGTGTTCATTGGAAGGACTGATGTTGAAGCTGAAACTCCAATACTTTGGTCACCTGATGCGAAGTTGACTCATTGGAAAAGACCCTGATGCTGGGAGGGATTGAGGGCAGGAGGAGAAGGGGACAACAGAGGATGAGATGGTTGGATGGCATCACCGACTCGATGGACATGGATTTGGGTGGACTCCGGGAGTTGGTGATGGACAGGGAGGCCTGGCGTGCTGCAGTTCACAGGGTCGCAAAGAGTCAGGCACGAGTGAGCGACTGAACTGAACTGATCTTTTAATTTTCTTTCTGAGTTAAAGAAGGGAATATGGATAAAGGGAACTATTAAAATAAATGTATGGAGATATGGAAGGCTATGCTGGGTGTGGGGGCACCAGAGCAAGCCCATCGGTATGTGGGTGAAGGCAGCAGATGGGTGTTTAAAATACAGGGGATGCCATTCTAAGCATTTGGACTTTATCTGAGAAATAAAAAGGTAGACACTGATGACTCAAGAGATGAGTGTAACGGGGTGAGATTCTTGGCCTGTGGAGAAGGGAGTCTAAACTCTAGGGGGAAAGGGCAGAGTCAGGGAGGTCAGATCCAAGCTTATCCCAGTAATCCCAGTAAGAGATGGTGGAGATCTACAGTGAGGCAGGGGACATTGTGAAGTTCAATCAGTAATATATGAATGCTGACTTCACATGAGGATAAGGGAGAAAAAAAGGTCAAAGCACACTGAAGGATTTTACATGGTCATGGTGGCATTAAATAAAATAGGAAAAAAATAAGTTTGGGAAGAAGCAACTAAAGTTGATAAGACACATACAGGCTAAAAATGTATAGGCTCTGAAGTTTTTTTTTCCCTTCATTTTCGCGTATCATCAATGGTTTTTTCCCTCTATATTACTATGTTGACCAGAATGGAAATTAAAAGAGAATAGCAAGTGAACAAGTGATAAATGCACCTAGGCCTCATCTTCTACAGGGCCCTACTCAGATAGATGTCCTGGGTGGAGATGGGGGTATCTACTTTAAAGAAATGTCTGGGCAGCCCATGATGGGAATCTAATACATGAAAAGACTTAACATGATCTAGGATATGGCATCCATTTCTTGGAGCTGGCAAGCTGACTTTATTACGGATGGCTGTAGGTTACCAGGGGAGACAGTGACAGATCATTTTGTAGGGCCCAGGGAGAGCCAGATCCATCTGCCTAGGAAAGCAAATAAATTCCAGTTAGGAACTGAGGTTAAAAAAAAAAATTTACAAGGTACAGTGATGCATGTGCCCCTCTCTGGGTGGATTGTGATGGCTGGCCACAGGAGGTTACCCTCACTGGTTCACACATCCTGCCAGCTCCTGGGCTCATGTTACAGGACATTTTCCCCTTTCCCTTTCCATGGTCTAGTTTAGCCAGAAAAATGGACGGCAGGCTGGGGGAGGATAAAAAATAAACAGGAGAGGGAAAAGACCTCTCTCTCTGAGCAATCTTATAAAACAAAGCATAAATCTTTAACTGCCTGACCTTTCAGCTCACATGGTTTTTGGTTCAAGAGGGATAAATCAGGGCTCATCTGGAGGCCTGGGGGAGGGTGGCTTTCTACCTTCCAACAGGAAGCAACGTATTTGTGGAAAGCACAGATATGTGTCATTGTTTTTAATAGGAACTCAATTGATTTCCTAGAAATTGAAATGTTCCCTTGGTTGGGAAATGAAATTTCTACTTGGCTGTTCCACCTTTGCCTGCCCCTTGGTGGAAAGTCTTATTGCATGTTGCTAGAATTAGCAACAAAAGGTCAAGTGAAAGATCATAGGGTCAGACTTCCTCGTAACAGGAGACCATGTCCTAAATGCAAATAAAACCAGCAAAGGTTGAGGGTTGGGGAGATGCAACTCCTACAATATAGTGAAGAATTTTTTTTTAACTCTTTGGTTGCTGATTTCATTTCCTGCGCCGTGTTGCTCTCATGCCATCATTGTTGTTCAGTCGCTTAGTAGTCTAGTCTGACTCTTTGCGACCCCATGAACTGCAGCATGCCAGGCTTCCCTTCCTTCACTATCTCCTGGAGTTTGCTCAGACTCATGTCCACTGAGTCAGTGATGCTATCTAACCATCTCATCCTCTGCCACCCCCTTCTCCTCTTGCCCTCCATCTTTCCCAGCATCAGGGTCTTTTTCAGTGAGTCAGCTCTTCGCATCAGGTGGCCAAAGTTTTGGAGCTTCAACATCAGTCCTTCCAATGAATATTCAGTTTGATTTCTTTTAGGATTAGCTGGTTTGATCTGCTTTTGTGAGAGCCAACGACGAGGCCCTGAATTCAGCAGCTCACCAGAAGGGCTTGGCACTCTTCTGTAACTGGTCCCTTTATTCCAGCAGCCACAGTGATGGACAATTGAAAAAAAAAAGTTTGGTTTTTCAATACCTGGAAAAAGATGACAATCGATCTTATTGAGTAACTGAAGTTGTCCTACTTAAGAGAAACTATTCTTTTTTTCAGGGCGGGGGGTGAGATTGGATTAGTGGTGATAGAGGTGGCTAAAAATTAGAAGGCAGTAAATTAGAAGTTTGAAGACAGAATTGGAATTAAGCTTCATTGGTTAAGCCCACTATCAGAGTTCATAGAGCCAAAGGTGTGTTTTGATCATTTTTCTCCTCCCTCTCTCTCTTTTAATGACTAAGGCTGTTCAAATGTGAAAAAAGTAGATATGCCACGAGCTAGCACTTACAGAGGCACTTATTTTTATTAATAAAATCTAGGAAATCTAGGAAATAATTTATTTTATTCCCACAAAGATAAAGTAGTATTCTCAGTCCCTCCCAGATCCCTTTTGGTGAAGTCTTTTCTTTGGCTGGAGCAGCCACCTAATGAAGTAATGCTGTTTCTTGAGGGCCCACATGTCCCAAGAAAGAAAGTAAAGCTCCCCCTAGAGGCAAAATCCCCACCTGCAGAATATTCTTTAAGTTCAGGCTCTGAATGTCTGAAGGTCTCTATCATGTGAAGAACAATGGTCTTTATCAAGGAAAACTTGCTATCTTTTGCTATACTTTT
The DNA here is from genome assembly GCF_019320065.1 of Cervus canadensis. Lineage (NCBI taxonomy): Eukaryota > Metazoa > Chordata > Mammalia > Artiodactyla > Cervidae > Cervus > Cervus canadensis. The sequence goes on from NC_057399.1 coordinate 16,112,132, forward strand.
CCTTAAATGTTGTTCTGTTAGCAGCTTATTACCACATTAACTTTTCCCCAAGAATGTTCAGGCTGTGAAATCACAGAAAAAAGAAACATAATTTAGGAGCTAGAGTAACATCTTCAGTCTTTTTAGTATTACATTATCCGAACAGTCTCTCTTTATGTACTAATATTTACTATTTGTTTGTGTTTGTCCCATTTCTTAATATTTGTTTATGGCCTAATAGGGACCCAGTGGACTGCAAATTGTTGTTGTTTAGTTGCTCAATTGTATCTGACTCTTTGCGACCCCACGCCAGGCTTCCCTGTCCTTCACCATCTCCCAGAGTCTGCTCAAACTCATGTCCATCGAGCCAGTGATGCCATCCAACCATCTCATCCTCTGTCGTCTCCTTCTCCTCCTGCCTTCCGTCTTTCCCAGCATCAGGGTCTTTTCCAATGAGTCGGCTCTTTGCATCAGGTGGCCAAAGTATTGGAGCTTCAGCATCCAATGAATATTCATGGTTGAATCCTTTAGGACTGACTGGTTTGATCTCCTTGCAGTCCAAGGGACTCTCAAGAGACTTCTCCAGCACCACAGTTCGAAGGCATCAATTCTTTGACCCTTAGCCTTTTTTACTGTCTGCAAATTAGAATATCATTTTTGATCTATAGTTGACTTTTTGTTGACTCAGTGTAATTCAGCCTTTGTTTATCAGTCTATATCTTAACTTGATGATAGTTGGCATAACTTTAAAAATTACTGTATATATATATATATATATGTATATATTTATACACACACACACACTTCCCTGGTGCTTAGACAGTAAAGAATCTGCCTGCAATGCTGGAGACCCAGGTTCGATCCCTGGGTTGGGGTGATCCCCTGGAGATGGGGAAGGAAATGGCAACCCACTCCAGTATTCTTGCCTGGAAAATCCCATGGACAGAGGAGCCTCAAGAGCTACAGTACATGGTGTCCAGAAGAGTCTGACATGACTGAATATAATACACACACACACACAAACATACATATATATATGTATAGAGAGAGAGAGAGAGAGAATGCATTTAAAATGAC